>NW_027185697.1:1999278-2020422 GCF_028583685.1 Petaurus breviceps papuanus | reverse complement strand
ATATATATATATATATATATATATATATATATATATATATATATATCACTTTATAAACATATTGACCTTACAGTTGACTAGAGCCCAGGACTAAACTTGGGCCTTACTCCTGCCTATGCTAATTTGTAAGTGACCATGAATAAGTACATTCCCTCTGTAGGCTTCACTTGTATAATCCGCAAAAAAAGAGTATGGACTAATTATTTTCTAAGTTTGCTTTCTACCTTGAATATTCTGGGATCTATGTGATAAGGTCCCTTACAGCCCAGAGAGTGTTCTACATCATAGAATCTCTCATGAGCACTGATATCCAATATTCTAGGTATTAAACTCCCTTCTGAGCACTTTCTGTGTTCCATGTACTGAGGTTCCTTTTTGCACTGATCTTCTGTGTTCTAAAATACCTTCCAACCCTGAGAGAATTCTGTGACTAATAATTCAATATCCTATACATTGAGTTCCTTTCTAATTCCAATCTTCTCTGTTCCATGTTCCGAGGTCCCTTCTTGCACTGAAGTTCTGTGTTCTCTGTTCTAAGATCCATTTACATTTGTGATGGCATTCTCTCTTCTACAGTTACTTCTAGAACTGAGTCCAGTCTTCCATATCTTATATCTTCCATTTCTACTATTATGATTCTGTTTTTAACATATCTAATATTAACTCCATCCAACATTTTGTAGGTTCTATGCTCATTCCTAGAGTCAAATTAAAAAGAAAAACTAGAGCCTCTCCAAAAAATGAAAAATAAAAATCACCACAATCCTCCCCACCCTTTCCAAAGGGCAAAATAACTCAAGGGCCATTCAAATAAGCCAAAATCTTCAAAGGGATTTTTCCGGTAACCCAATCTCTGTGAATAATAAACAGCATGGTTTTATATACTGACTGTAGGGACAGAACTGAAGAGTAATGATAAACAGCAACCTGCAGGGTTGGAAGGCAGTGGTTGGTGGGGTGCCTGAAAGAATACAGGGAGGAACAATTTTATCTGACATTGTTATTAATGATTTGAAAGAGCATCTTAATTAATTTTTCATATGATGCTAAAATTGGACGATGGGGGAACGCTTAGGGAGGAAGTGGAGAAGTCAGAAGTATGGCCCACCATCAGTTTTGGCAGTATAGTGGAAAGATCACTGCAGGGTGGGGGGTGGGGAGGGGAATGGCACATTCAGAAGATCTGGCTTTCCATTTGGTTTCTGCCACTTTCCAGTTATATGACTTGGATTGGGGCAGCTGGGTGATGCAATCGATAGAGAACCAGCCCTGGAATCAAGAGGACCTGAATTGAAGTCTGACCTCAGATACTTATTAGCTGTGTGACCCTGAGCAAGTAATTTAATTCAGATTACCTCAAAAATATATTTTAAAAAAAGATCTGAGTCAAGTAATTTTAGCTACCTGGGTGTTGATTCTCCCATTTCTAAAATGGCAATATTATTTTTATGTGCTAACTTATAGGACTGTTATGAATATTAAAAAGATTAGGAAAGTGAAAATTAGAAATGCATACATATATACATACACACATATAGGTCTGTATGTATGTGTATACACACATACATATATACTGGGAGTATTTACATATGTGTGTATATTATATATAGTCATATATTGTGTTTGGGTGTATATATGCATATATATTTACTAAGATTTGTTTTAAAGAGGTCATTGCTCATTGATAAAGGTCTAGCCCGGGAATCAGGAAGACCTGAATTCAAGTCTTGCCTCTAAGTCTGTGTGACCATCTGTGATAGTAATGGCAATTAAAGATTCCCCTGTATTGGCTTGGTTTTCAAATTGATTGTGTTAAAACCCAGAGTTTGTTAATCCCACCTGTGGGATGGGCTTGTTGATGTGAAAAGAAAGTCCTGAACTGGGAGGAGCTGGTGATGTAGATTTGGAGAGACACTAGAGAGAGGCGGAAGATCTTTTTGGAAGCAGCACCTCTTGGAGAGAGAGAGACTAAGAGAATTGCTGGTGGACGCTTTGAATTGCCCTGGACTTTTGAGACCTGCCCCCTGAGCTGCCAAGGACTGAGGAGACATGGCTGTTTTGCTGGTACTTTGTCTGTCTGTTTTGATCTTGTTTTGCCAGATTTGTCCACTGGTGAAAGACAGTCCTTTTGTTGAAGAAGTCCTGGAACCTGGCTGTTCGCTAAGAAGCCCTGAGACTGTCCTGCAGACAGAGAGTGAATACTGTCCACTGGTGAAGGACAGTGCTGTTGTTGCAGGGGTCTGGAGACTGTCCTGCAGACAGAATGAATACTGTCCACTGGTGAAGGACAGTGCTGTTGTTGCAGGGGTCTGGGAGCCTTTCTGTTGGTTCAGAAGCCCTGAAGAAGGATTTTCTTGTTGTATGTTTACAGAAATCCTGGGAGAGGGCTTTGCTAATGTGTTCAGGGGTTCTAGGACTGTTCTACAGACAGAGGATAAATTCATGAAGGGACTGGCAATGTATCTTATGGCCTTGCTAAGCCTTGTCTCCCCAGGAACTAAGATTGCTGAGAACTTGCCTCGTGTCAAGATGAAGAAAAGACCTCCATTTGGGTATTAAGTGCTGTGTTTAAACTTGATGTAACTCTGGGGTAGATTCAATTGTGATCCAGGGGTGGGGAACTTTTGACCTTGTGCTCTGTGATTGACAAATGAAGGTACTTTACCTATGTTTGGAAACTAATCTCCATTTGAGAAGAGGGGTTTTGTGGTGGACTTAATTAAGGTATAGCCTAGGGGTGGACTAGTATTTAGAACAGGGACTTTGTAATTGATTGAATGATTGGAAGATCCTGGGGTGGGGTAGTACTTGGAGATTATTTAATCACACTTAGTAAATGCTGTATTTTGAATGATGTCATGTTTTAATCTTCTCTGTTCTTGGTTGGTCACTGAATAAAATAGAGAGCACCAATGCTGGTATTTTGAACCTGGGAAGTTGCCTTTGCTTGGCATTATATTACACCATCTCTTTATTTTTCTACCTGGCCACACTTCTTTAGACTGGATTGCACTATGTCCATAGGAATGTTATCATAAGACATTGTATCAGTCTCGGTCCTCACACCTCTATACCTTCATTATCTTCTAGTCCTCTCTCATTGAAGGACTGGCAGACAGGATAAAGAACTCAATTATCCTTTGAAAAGGACACTCAGACCAGCCATCTCTTCATTTCCCACCCATTTGTCCTCATTTGAACTAGACTCTGTCATGCCCCTGCATTGGATACCTTAGCCCTCTTACCCGACCTTTTCAACTTCCTTTCTGTTCTGTTTCCTCATTAGATTGTGAGCTCCTTGAGGGCAGATATTGTGGTGGTATTTTTTTTTATATTTGTATCTCCAGCATTTATTGCAGTGCCTGCCACATTTTAGGCACTCAATAAATATTTATTGACTGATGATGGGTAAGTCACTTAAGGTCTGAGAGTGCCATTGTAGCTCTAAGATAGCATTTCTTCATCTCTCTCTCTGATGTGTGTGTGTGCAGGACTGTGTGTGTGTGTGTGTTTGTGTGTGATGGATCCCTTAAGGCATAAGTCTGTTGAGGCCTGTGGATCTTTTTTTTTTTCAGAAAAATGTTTCTAAATTCATGAAATCGAAGGAAACCAGAGGTTAGTGAAAAGGATATTGTATTTTCCCCCAAGTAAGTTCACACACCCCTTGAAATGTCTCTGTTGATCCCAGGTTCAGAACCCTACCTCTAAACCATCATTTGCAGAACAGTTGCCTATCTATATCAGTTGAGGAAGTTTCCTTACCAGAAATTTCCATTATGGATATAATCACCACCATAGCTTCATGTCCTCCCTACTCCCACCTTAAAAATGTCTCACACTATGTAGGGTAAACATCAAAAGTTCTCAAAACAATTTTTCTATGATCTAGTTTTGACTGCAAAGTTACATAGGTAGTGAACATCAGAGATAGAGAGGATCTGAACCCAAGTCTTCTGAGTGCATAGTTAGTCCTCCTTCCACTGTGTACAGGGGAGGTTCATAGAGCTCTCAGTGCTGTCACTCCCATGGCTCCAGATGAGATAACCTGGAGCAAACTTTGGAGAGCCTAAGTGGCAAAATCCATTAGTTTAAGGTGGAGAAGAATTTTGATCAAACGATAGTATGAATTTTGATAACATCTACCCCCCAGTCTAGAGAAGAGGCAGGAGAGAGGAGAGGCATTCATACTCTTGATTCAACAATAGTGATGAGAAGAGGATCCTTGCATTTTGAGACATGGCAGCTTCCCAGCTCACTGGAGGGGGAACCTAGGTGGTGCATTGGATGGAGCTCCAAGCCTCGATTCATAAAGACTCATCTTTGTGAGTTCAAATCTGGCTTTAGGTATGTTGAAGCTGTATGACCCTAGGCAAGTCTCTTAACCCTGTTTGCCTGAGTTTCCCCACCTATAAAATGACCTAGAGAATGAAATGGAATTTACTCTAGTAAACTTTGCCAAGAAAATCTCAAATCAGGTCACAGTCTAATGTGACTAAAAAAATGACTGAATAACAATAACAAAGCATCCTGGAGTAGACCAAGAATTCTTAAAGATCAGCCTCCGACATAGGAGAAGGTGGATTGTCTGTGAAGCAATATCCCTCAATCTAGTCTTTTAATTAGAAAGAAGGATTTCCTAGGAGGTGGTAAGCTCAGTATAGTTTCCTTTTTATCAATCCCAAACTAGAGAATTCAAGAATCTATTTTTTTTGGGGGGGGGGAAGGGGAAGGCAGGCCAATTGGGGTTAAGTGAGTTGATGAAGGTCATGCAAATAGTGCTAAGTGTCTGAGGTCAAATTTGAACTCAGGTCCTCCTGACTCCAGGACTAGTGCTCTATTCACTGTGCCACCTAGCTGCTCCAAATCCGTTCTTTTATTAGGGAAGAATCTATTCTCTCATAATATTACTTCAGTCATTTCTTGCTCTTAAAGTTACAGAGATCAATTTCATGAGGAGAAGCAAATTATTGACACAACCCCTGTAACTGCAAAAGCAAGAAATGACTGGTGATAATATGAAGGAGTAAATTGCATGGAATTTTTGCTCCACTAATATGAGTAATATGAATGGTATGAATTCAATGGAACTTGCCAGAATTGAGGAATTGAAGCATGCTAAGTGATTTCCTTTTTTAAATGGGGGTTGGGGGTACCACATTTAATAAATAGCACATTAAGAAAAATAAATCTCACTTAAAGTTTAGAGGATTGTCTTTCCATCAACCCCACCAATGTTTCCTTTCGGAGGGTGTTTTTAACCACAGAGTAGCATTATAGATCAAGGGAATAAGCAGATTCTGATAAAATTGGGAGTTATTGGTATGTCATAAGTTATACCACAGGCAGTCCCAGATTGATTTTCCCCCTGAGAAGGGTCCAGACTAGAAGGATAGAACTTTGAGACTATGATAACATGTGTGTTTGAGGAAAATGTGTGATATTGGACAGTGAAAGAAGGAGGAAGGAAACATGCATTTATTAAATGCCTACTAGATATTTGGTACTGTGCTAAGCACTTTACAAATAATATCTTGTTTTACCCTCACAATAATTCTGGGAGGTAGTCACTATTTAACAACTGAGGAAGCTGAAGAAAACAGAGGTCAAGTGGCAAGTGTTTAGTCATTAATAAGTGTGGGGTAAGGCCAGTTTTGTACACAGATCTTCCTGACTCTAGGCCTAAAACTTTATCTACTGTGCCATCCGGCTATCTCCATGGAGAAATGCATCTATTGTTTCTGAGTTATTGTGAATTTTTAATGCATTTTTTTGCATTTTTTTTTGCTTTTGTAAGTTCTTTGTCTTTTTGGTATCAACTGTTGGATAGAATAAAGATTGTATTTAACCTAATGCTTGCATTGTTACATTGATTGCCTGTAAAAGACTAACATCTTCCCCCCCCACATCTATGACAAACTAGACACAAGCAATATTTGGAATTTTCCAAGCATGGGCTCTGGGTGAAGGCATGATGATTCAAAGAATGATGTTTTGGGGTCAGACTTGACTAATTTTATTAGCTAAGAAATTTGCAACCAGGCCATAAATATGATTTTGGTTTTACTTGTAAAATTGATTTTTTATACTCAAGTGTAGGAGTTGTATTTGAACTAATTAAATTTCATATATATATATTTTTAATTCAGTCCAATATTCTTTGTCAAGATCTATTTGGATATTTACTCTTTCATACAATGCATTAGCAATTCTCCATGCTTTGGTATTGCCTGAAAATTTGATGAGAATATCATGCAAAGCATTGATTTTAAAAATAAAATAAAATCTTTAAACAAACCAGAGCCAAAGATAGATACCCTTGACAATGCACTGGAAACTTACTTTGAAGTTGACATTGAAACCTGAATTGAGTCTGTCAATTCAACCAGTTCTGAATCTACCCACAATTGTATTATTGCCAAGCCTACATCTCTTTTATCTTGTCCAAAAGATGTAGGAGACATGCATTTTTGCACATGGACAATACAGGAATTTGTTTTGCTTGAGAGTTCATATTTGTTTCAAGGGATCCCCTTCTTCTCCTTTTCTTCTTTTCAAATTGGGAGAGAGAGAGGAGACACAGAAAAAAATGAATGTTTCTTAAAAATAAAAGGTTTCTTGTTTTTTTTCTTAATATAATTATTTATTTTTAGTTTTCAAAACTCCCTTTTATAAAATTTTAAGTTTTAAATTTTCTCCCCATCCCTCCCCCCCCACTTTCCACTTCCCACTTCCAAAAAAGGCATGCAATCTGTTATAGACTCTACTTATAAATTCATATTAAACATATTTTCACATTAGTCATGATGTAAGGAAGAATTAGAACCAATGGGAGGAACCATGAGAAAGAAGAAACAAAACAAAACAACAAAAGAAAGGGAGAGCAAGTAGTCTGCTTCAATGTGCATTCAGACTCCATAGATCTTTCTCTGGATGTGAATGGCATTTTCCGTCATGAGACTTTTGGAATTGTCTTAGATACTTATATGGCTGAGAAAAGCAATGTGTTTTTTTTTTTTTAAAGAAAAATATGAGAGGCGGCTAGGTGGCACAGGGAATAGAGTACTGGCCCTGGAGTCAGAAGTACCTGAGTTCAAATCCAACCTCTTAACACTTAACACAAAAACTAGCCTTGTGACCTTGGGCAAGTCATTTAACACCAATTTCCCTCCAAAAAGCAAAAAGAAAAAAAAGGAAAAAAAAAAAACATGAGAAAGTGTTTTCCTATTTATGAGTTTAAAAACAACAAAAAATAAAATTAGTGCATACTACCATGACATTCTTGACAAAGCTCTGCCATAATCAGTGCTCAACATTTGCCTTTAAGGTATTCACTACATAGCCCTTTAATGGATGCATTCAAGAATTTTACTGAAAATTGACATCAAACTCATTGATCAGCCTCCACATTCTTGACTCAGTTATGTTCCATTTTTTTAACCAAAGAACATTTTTTTCTCGAATTCCATGACACTACGTATATTCTTGTAGCCCTTCAAAAAATCATTGACAGAGGG
The DNA here is from genome assembly GCF_028583685.1 of Petaurus breviceps papuanus. Taxonomy (NCBI): domain Eukaryota; kingdom Metazoa; phylum Chordata; class Mammalia; order Diprotodontia; family Petauridae; genus Petaurus; species Petaurus breviceps. The sequence goes on along the minus strand of NW_027185697.1, from coordinate 2,012,908 downwards.
ACAGGAATTACATCTGCCATTTTTGTTTTGGTGCACAAGGTTATAGTTCATTGGGATTTAACTCAGCAGGGGCATGTGGATGCCGTCTTACTGTCTCATTAATTACTTTGTGTAACAACTCTCTCTTAGTCACATTTATTCTCTTTTCTAATTCCAACAACCAAAACCAGAAAAAAAAAACTTTCTAAGAATCTCTGTGCTCTCTGTCTCTCTCTCTGTCTCTCTCTCTCTCTCTCTCCATTACTATCCCTTATTCAACACATGGAAGTCTGATTACTGATTTATTCTCCTTTTCTTGAATATATCTAAAAGTAAATAGCCTTAGTTTTTTTGTCCTTAGTTTTCCTCAGGATTGTCCCATTTCTTCTGAACTTTTGCCCCTGGGACAATAATTTTAACAGAACATGCCACTTTTTCCTATTCATCTACCCTTGTCTTGTCTTTTCCATCTTCTCAATCAAAAAGTATCTATTTTCTTAATTTTATTATCTTTATTATATTAAATGCTTTATTTATCTTAAAAAATTAAATATTGGTTATCTTCCATGGATTTAGTTATTGTCTTCCTTGTAATATCAACAGCTGTTGATGAATTACTTGTGCTTTAATAACAATGTGACAGTGATCTATAAAGTGCTTCATATACATTATCTTGGTAAAACTTCATAATATTAGAGCTATGACAATGGTCCAACAAGAGATTAGCACTACTGAGTAACTATAAAACTTTACTCTTGGATGGTGCCTGAGAGATTAATTTAGCTAAAATTCTCAAGAAACCCTTGTGTACCATTTTAGAGAAAATGGCAAATTACATGATAACAAGCTGATTTGAGAATTTGGATTTTTATTCTCAGAGGAAAAATGCTGATTTCAGAGGATCACTGTGAATTGGTAGATTTTAGAGTTGGAAGGAATTGTGTTGTCCATCCAGTCCAACCCACCTCTGAAAAGAAATATTCATTGTAGAATGCATACCCAACAAGAAGACTTAGAAGGAGAATGAGACCACTATTTCATTCCATTTTTAGGAATCTTGCATTCATTGGAAGCTTTTCCTGAAAAAAGTCTAAATGTGCCTCCTTTCACAACTTTCCCTCATTGCTTCTGTTTCTATCTTTGTCAGGAAATTAGACCAATCCCTCTTCCACATGATAACCCTTCAAACACATGAAATTAGCAATCATGACCCCTGAGTGCTCCCTTCCCCAGGCAAAATTTGTCCAGTCCCATCAACAAATCTTAATATGATATACAATCAATGTCTTTCACCATTCTGGCTTCCTTATTCTGGATGTTCTCCCATTTATCAGTGTCCCTCTTGAGCTGTGGAACCAGAAATGAATGCAATGCTCCAAAGGAGAGATGAGGAGGAAAGAGATTAAGGGTTGACTATTTCTTTATTCATTGAAGCTATACCTTTCTTAATGCTGCCAAGATGCCATTAGGTTTTGTATTCTTATTATTTTGGGGGGAGCTTTTAAAGAAGAGTGGAATTTTTGTTGTGTTTTTATTGGTATTTTTATTGCTATTGTTTTGATTGATTTTTGCTGCCTTTTTATATTGTTGGCTTATATTGTCCTTGCCATACACTATGAAACCCCAGATATTTTCTAAACCAATTTCTGTCTAAACCAAGATATTCCTATCTTTTGAAATTGATTTTTTTTGACTCAATCATAAGACTTTACATTTATCTCTATTGAATTTCCTGAAATTAGTTTCAACTTGGTACTCAATCAGCCAAGATACATTTGGATCCTGACTCTGCCATATATCTTCAATATCCCTCCAAAGCTTTTAACATCTATAAATCTGATGAGCATGGAATATCTGTGTTTGTTCAAGACATTGAAAAACATGTTAAAAAGCTGATGAAAAAACAGTGACACCTGGTATATCTCATTACAGATCTCCTGACATCTTGGTGATGGATTATTAACAACTACTTTTTCTAATCTTTTTTTTTCTAATTTTTCTAATTTTTTTCTAATTTCTAATTCCATCCAACCAGTGCAGAATCCATCTAATTATACTATCACCTTTTCCACATATCTCCATACTCTCAACAAGAGTAACATGACATAGGGGTGGCTACGTGGCACAGTGAGTAAAGCACTGGCTCAGTAGTCAGGAGGACCCAAGTTCGGTTCTGGCCTCAGATATTTAACACCCACACAAAAACTAGCCATGTCACCTTGGGCAAGTTACTTAACCCCAATTGCCCTCCAAAAACAAACAAAAAAAAAGAATACCATGACATACTATATCACAGGCTTTGCTAAAAATCTAGGTAAATAGTCATTCATAGCATTCTTCTCATTTACTAGTTGCGTAACATTGTGCAATAGGAATAATGTTAAACAAAGAGGACCCTTTATTTCTAAAACAAAGTTGGATACTTAAAATCACCACTTACATTTATAGATCCCCCCAATTATCTCATCTTTTTTTTTTATTTCCTCAAAATGGAAGCCAAGCTTTCTGACCTACAGTATGCAAATATCATTCTCTGTTTCTCTTTTTTTATTATCATTTTAATTGATAAGTTTGGCTTTCTCTAATTTGGGGCTCTCCTGTTTTCTATTTTTAATAGAACTATCAAATAACAATGATATGTACCAGTTCACTTAGTACCCAAGGATATAGCTCAAGTCCACAGCTCTCAATCTTCTCCACAAGAATTCAGAGAGCCTAAGTGACTTGAATTCATGAAGGGCACCAATGCCCTGAGGTCAATTCCCATTGTCACTCCCTTGCACCTTCTCCACCTTCATATCCACTTCTGTACAGTTAGAATTTTTCAGTGATGTTCTAAAGAATGTCCCTGAGCCCTACAAGTTCCCTGGTTGTCTGACAGAGGCATAATTATGTTCACTAGTTTCTACTTAATAAGACAGGAAAATGTACCAACTTAACATGTTATTGCTTTAACAAGACCCTGGAGAAATACTTCTGCATTTCTCCAATGACAAAAATTTAAAGGTTTTCTTAAAATGTATTAGAGCAGACTTTAGAAAGATGAAGATAGCACCTCCTCATGACTGCGTCCTTGGAATTTTGAGCTCCCTTTAAGGATTTGGGGATTCTTTCCTATAAGACCCTTATTAATACCTTCCATACTCTACTTCCCCCAAAACCTAACAATTTTGTCTTGACTTTTATGTCTCTATAAACAAATTCTAATACACAATACACATGTAGAAACACATGTGTATATCAATGTACATATGTGCACAGGTATACATATGTGGGGTGGGTGTGTTTATACATATATACATGTGTATGATTATTTGTCTATGCACTGTTTTCTCTTCAATAGTATAGAAGCTCTTTGAAGGCAGGGACTGCTATGTTTTGGCTTTATGCTCCAATGCTCAAGAGGTAGTTTTACATAAATAGCTGGTTTCACATTCAGGAAGACATAGATTTAAATCCAATATCTGACTATATTTGCTGTACACCTGACTGTATTATGTTATATAGGCTCTTAGTGCCCACAGGCAATTCTTTAAAACTGTACCTTGAAAAGAATCTTCAAAGGTAGATTGGTAGGAAAAAAAAATGTTGTTACATCAATAAAATCACAAGTCTACTGAAAAACAAATGGTATCTGCATCCAGAGAAAGAACTGATAAATATAAGCATTTATAGAATAATTTTACCAACTCACACACACAGACACACACTCACATTTGGGTCTTCTTAGTTCTAATGATTGCTATCTCTGGGGGGGGGAAGTAAAAAAGAGATTTAGATGATAATTTTCTTGTATATTTGAAAGGAATAACAAGTTGTGCATAGAAGATTTGCAGTTTCATGTGCAATCATCTTTTTATAGTGCTATGTTATGGAGGTGCTTGTTTTATTCAACAAGTTACAAATAAAATATATAAAAAAAAACAAATGTCCCTATGTCTACTGCCTAGCACAATGCCTTCCCCTTGGTAGATGTTTAGTAAATGTTTGAAATGAAATAATTAAAACAAAGAGTTTTTCATTTAATTCTCATTTAAGCAGAGCATTTAAATAACTGATCCCTCTAAATCTCTGAGTACTCTCTTTAATTGAAATTTTGGGGTATACTTCACTCAAAATAAGGAGAATGGAAGCTTGTAAATGTTCAGTCAAAGATATATTTCAAGAGAATAGTAGACAAAAAATATTGTGTTAAATACTATGGGGAATTAGATAAATGTAAATATAGTTCATTCTTTAAAGGGGTTTATACTGGAATTGTAAATACAAAATACATGAATTAGTAATGAACAATGAACCATCCATTCATTCATCTACTCATTCATTCAAGCAATCAAGAATTTAACAAGCTCTTATTATAGGCAGTGGCATCTAATGGTTAGAAAGCTAGTTAAAGTCCAGCCTTTGACACATTATATGACCTTGGGGAAGTCATTCAACATCTAAGTAGTTTTTGTCAATTCTCTAAGATTGTAAATAGGAGAGAATTTGCCAACCAGTATTGGTAGAGGGAGTTTCAGCTACCAGGAGTTCTCCCTTACTACTGAAATCACAGTTTCAGTCCCTTCATGATTCCTGCCCTATCCAACTGGTGAATGTTATGGTAGATGCTAGAAATATAAAGACAAAAAAATGAAAAGGCCTTTACATGAGGAGAATTTGCATTCAAACCTCATCCCTGATAACTGCCAATTAACCAATTAACCCATCTGTCCTTCTGATTCTTTATTCATTGAACTGGGATTGGGATGAAGTAGATAACCTCTGAGTTTCTTGAGTTTCTTTCTAGCTCTGAATCTAGGTTTGAGTGTGGAGGGGATAAGTAGAAATGTAAGTACAACATGCAACATTTTTGGAAAGTGAAATGTGTTCTCTTTGTGATTGAATGCTTTAAAGTTGGAAACAATTCCCTTTCATTCAGACCTTTAAGCTCCAATACCTGCCAAAACTTTGGAAGTACAACCACATTTGTGAACAGTTAGGTTATAGTCATAAAAAAAGAATGCAAATTGCAGGAGAGACCTCCCTCCACTACCATGTAAATCAAGGTTTCCTAACTATTCTTTTGTGTCATGAACATGTCTAGTAGTCTGGTAAGGTTGATTAAATTTCTCAGGAGAATTTTTTAAATGGATAAAATAAAATGTAGAGAATTGCAAAGGATAGAAAAAATAGACATACATTTTCCCATCTAAATTCATTGACCTCCTCTAACCTATCTTTAGAAACATTAGGTATCTGTGTGTTCAGTGTTAAGAACCCCTGTTCCAGATCCAAATACATTCATTTTTCAGATAAAAACACTGAAGCCCAAAGAAAGGAAATTTAATTACCCAAGGTCACTGAGTAAGTTGTGACAGAATTAGACCTTGAACACAGATTTAGTGACTCTCACCTTGCCCAGGGCTCTTTTTCTTTACCTTTGAAAATTTCAATCTCCTTGCAGTTTCCTGGCCTGTTAGCCTTTGTCCCATCCCCCCAAATTCTCCTCAAACTTCAATCATTGTCATGGACTGCTTTCTCCAAAAAAACATTTTTAAAAGTATTTGGGAATGTCCTAATTCTAAGTTCCAATGAGACCTAATGTGGGACTGAAATGAGGTCCCTGTTTGTATTCCCTTTAATCCCAGAAGTCAGGCCAGTTCTCTGCTAAATCCTCTCTGAGATGCTTTCATTTTATCCCGTCTTTTGAAGATTAGGAGTTAAATCCTAAAAGAGTGGCTGAGTGTTCCATAAGATGAAAAAAAAATGATAGTCTTTCATAAATACCCACAGAGAGCCTTTGGAGCTTGATGCAGGAAAGAAGAATGAATGGGCTTCCCTGTTACCTTTCTTATCATTACCCTTAAAAATAAATATTTACTTTTCTCAAAAATTTTTTCCTCATTCACGAAAAAACATTAAATATAGTCAGAGACTTGGTTGCGTTGTATTCTTCATTTTCAAGAGTTTGGTTTTTTGAAGGATTAGATGGGAATTTAAATCCCTCTTCAGACATTTTTTTTTATCCATGGTACTTTTGATAAGTCATTGAAACTCACTGAGCTTTAGTTTCTTCCCATGTAAAATAGGGATGACGCCTAGAACTTATGTTGTAGGATATCAGCAGAGGTCAAAAGGAATGATAAGTGAAAAGTGCTTTATAAATTTAAAAACATATAAATGCCAGCTTTAATTAGATGGAGTCAGGAAGGAGGTGATGGGAAGAATTCCTTGCAAAAATGTCCCTGGTGAAGTGTGTCATGGGAGAAAAGGAGAGAAGAAGGAAGCAAGAAAAGCAGATATTGAGTTCCTTAAGGGTCATACCCTCAACATTCCCTGTGTCACATGTCCTCTAAACCCTGTCTAGATGTTGCTGGTAGCCAGGCTTCATCCCTTAGAAAAGGAACTGAGTCAGAATACCAGAGTCGGAAGTAATTCATGTGGCTGTTTAGTCCAGCTCATTTCCCAAACAGGAATTGCCTCTATAAACTTACTCACTCTCACCCCTCATAACTAACATCAGTGCTCAAGTCCAGTATTACCTCTTATGCATCTCCTCCATACCCACATCCCCTTCCAACCTAGCGCCTCCCCCTAAAGTAACCTTGTATTTAGTTTTGTCCATATCACTACAGGCTTCCTCATCTTCCTTCCTACATGGAACTTTGGATTTTGCCTTTGATCCCGTTGTCTGCATTTTGATAGGAAGGAGGACTCTTCTGGGCCTTATCTAGACAATCAAGGTACATGTACCACAGCAATCCCTTTTAGCTCCTCCTTTGTGTCATTATCTTCTTTCAGAATGTAAGCTTTTTGATGGCAGGCATTGTCTTATCTCTATGGATTTGTATCCATACCACTAAGGAAAGTGCCTGGCACATAGCAAGCCCTTAATAAATGTTTCATCACTCATTCATATTCTTGTGTGTATTTCATACACACATATGTGTGTGCATATAAATATGTGTACATGTTGCCTTTCAAGGTAGATCTAAAATTCTTGAGCTTGGGAAATGTTGTTTTGTTTTATTGTTTTTTTTTTTCTAACTCTGTATTCTTAAGGTCTACCAAAAGTAAGTAGTCAATCAATGAGGGCTGATTAAATTTTTGATTGGTTAGTAAGAAGGACATGTAGTTTCTCTTAGTTGACCTCCAATGAAGGAGAACAACTCCCTTTTGAGGAAATCAATCCCACTATGAGATAGCCTTACCTATTAGGAAGTTTTCTTTTCCTCAGGCCTGAAGTTGCCTTTTAAACCTTCCAATGATTGTTCCATCTGTCTTCTGGGAGTCGAGAATAAATCCATACAACAGACATTGTGGTTAACCTTCAAAACTGTTTTATAATATTGATAGTGTCCAGCTCAGACCCATTTTATAGATGAAGAAATTCAAGATCAGAGAAAGAAAGGTTCTTAACCAACATCACAAAGAAAGTGAATTTGGAAACCATTATTCTAACTCATATCTTTTCACTCCATGCCCCCCCATAAGTCATTCACCAAAATGTTTTGTCTTTGAGAATTGTCTTGTGCACTAATTATGATTGGCCATGATCACACAACCAGTGTGTGTCAGACAGGTGATCCTCTCTCCACTGGACCAACATCTTCTCTACTGTATCAGGCAACATTCTAAGGATATGGGATACATGGGAGAAAAGAAGGAGGGGTGCAATGCGTATACTGAGACACACTGGTAAATAATTGTAATACTGTCGTTTCTTAGACAGCAGCAAGCATTTATAAAATCCTTTACAGTTCTCAATCACAGATTCTCACACATGATGTAAGCTCCCCAAGGGCAAGGAATATATATATTTTTGGCATTGTGTCCTGTATCAAGCTTCAAAAGCTCTCTCTAGGTATTTATGAAAGACATCTTTTTTTTTTCATCTTGGCACAGGTCCTGCCACATAGTAGGTATTTAATAAATCTTTACTGGATTAAATTAAAAGAAATCAAAACGAACTGGATTCATAAAGTAGCTGGCATAGTTCAGTCAAAGGGAAAAGAGTACAAGAGAAAATAATTTTAAACACCAGCAAAAAGGATACAAGTTCAAAATAAGATGTTTCTGCACCTTAGGGTATGATTCTCCCCTCAAAGAATAATGACTGAATCTTTTCCAGAACACCAATGACCAAAACCAAAACTGACTGTATTAGTTTAGTGTAATTCATCATTGTATGTAGAAAAGGGAGTGGCCTCCTAATGGCTAACATACTGGTATCCTCAAAGTTTCCCAGGGAAAAGGAAGGATCTTGATTTTCAGTAAAGACTTTTGTCTCTATGGTGCCTAATCTTCTCAATCAACTCCCCTTTAAATCTGATCCAACTGTGTTCTGCATTGTAGCATATGTCACCTACACTGGGATGATTTTCACTCCAAAAAAAAAAAAAAGGCGCAATAGCTAATTTCAAGATGTTTCTTTCAAAGTATGTATGTGTATATGCATATGTGTGTATATGTATATATGTGTGTATACACACATACAGATATGTATGTGTATATACACTTATATATGTATGTGTGCATATTCCATTATGTCAAGTTATGTATATATGTATGTATATTCTGTGTGTGTGTTCCATTAATTGAGTTTCCTATTTCAAGAAGTCTGAGTGTCATTTTCCATTGCTTTCACATAAAATATTGGGAAGATTGGAAAGATAGTGAATTTAGAGTCAGGAAAACGGGTTTGAATCCTCTCTCTCCCACTCAACTCCTCTGAATCTCTTTCCTTATAGGTAAAATGGGGATACTCTTAGCAATTTCACAAGGTTGTTGAGAGACATGCCCTCCCCCGCAAAAAAATCAACATATTTAAAACATTTTGCTAACTTTAAAGCATTATACCATGCGACTTATTACATGTCATTTTATTATGTCACTTGCATCAGCTCATTTGATTTCTAACAGCCCCTAAGAAGTAGTTCCTAGAGGCATTATCTTCACTTTACATTCAACATGGACTGTGCAGTAACTAATCATACTGAGGAGTTAGGTCCCAAAAATGTGGCTACTCCACACTGTCAGGACTCTAAGGTTAGCCCTTAGGGGTTGAGGGATTTATTTTTTATTGCTTTATGTAAGTGAGTTCCCACCAGCATGCTTCCTACCACAAATGTCAATTGATTATCAATTAGTCTGAATTAATTTTTAAAAGGGTTACTTAAGGAAGTATAGTAACAACAGTTTTTACAGAGCATCTCTGCAAAGGTCAATGACACCTCTCACCAAGTAGCTAAAGAATACAGGGGAAATTGGGCTTAAGTTTAGAGGCCACATATGTCAAAAAGCTAATCCACAGGCCCTTGAAGTCTTTTTTTTTTCTGGAATCCTCAAGAAATTTTTCCTAGGAATGTGTAGCTTTTCTGTTGGGTTATTTGTAAAACTGTGCATCTGAGTCCAGTTATCGCTCCATTTACTAAGATGCTTATGAAAAGATTAGAAATTCAAAATCCTCTGGACCTCTGAAGTCCAAGAGATTTTTCTCCTTTCAAAGGGAGTAGGTTAGGAGACTGAAGCTGAAGCCAGAGCTGAGGTTGAGGCTGATCAATTACATCTAAGGTGTTTAGATAAAACATTCTCTCCTATCCACTGCCAGACATTTCAAATTGTGTTTCAGCAGCAGCTCCCTGGTTTTATACAGTCACTATAGAGTTTTAATAAGTCCCTCAAACAATTGAAACAGATTTCCTGCCACACCTAGAAAGGTATCAAGACCTTGTTTAAGGGGTGGCCAGGTAGCACAGCAAGTAAGAGCACCGGCTCCAGTGTTGAGAAGACTGGAGATCGAATCCCGGGCTCAGACACTTAGCACCCACCCAGAAACACCTGGCCGGGTAACCTTGAGCAAGTTACTTAACCCCAATTGCTTAAAAAAAAAAAAGACCTTGGTTACATCAAGTAAGCAAGTGAAATATCTTTTCATCTAATAAATATTTCAGGAATGAATGGATGGATTGAATTTGAATCTAGTTTTGTGACTAGGTGAAGAAAATGAGAACAAAAATATTTAAATGCTCCTTGAAAATGGTCCACTGAGGATAATAACTCAAGCCTTCAGACTCCAAGTCTAGGATTTGTGTTTCTTTGTTGCTTTACTTCTTTTCTCATGTAGCAACCTAGTGCTGATTCAGTAGCTGCCACACTTGGTTTTGCTGGACACTAATTGGTAGTAGAAGGTCACAACTAGTGGAGCAGAAAGAACACTAGATTTTAACTCTTAAGGTCTGGTTTTCTTATCTTCTTACTGCCTATATACACTGGAACATCTCACTCATCTTCCTGAGACTCAGTTTCCTCATCTGTAAAATGAGATAGTCTAGATGGCTATTGAAGTCACTATATATAGATATACACACATATATATGTATATGTGTGTGCCTATATGTATTTTGTACACATATGTGGATGAGTGTGTGTGTATATATATTTATACATACATATACATATGTGTATGTATAAGTGGCATTGTCCCTTCCATGGATAGATAAAGACACTCATATACACACACATACAAAACTGGTATATTTAAAAGAAAATATTGTTTTCAAAGCTAACTCCCTTTTCCTTTGAGCTCCACCTCATCTATCAATCATAAGTGTCCCTTACATGTCCAAGTCCCTTTTCTCCTACTAAAAGCTTTCTTGCTCTGAACCATCTTCTCTTTAGTCACTACATGACTCGTATTCTCACATTCCTGTTTTGCTACTTGACAAAACTAATGTATATATCCTACTATTAAGAGACAGTCCAGTTAAAATGATAGAAGGTTAACTTTGCCATTGGAAAGATCTGTATTTGTTTGATATATACTAGCTATTTGATCCTGGGCAAATCACTCTTCTTCTAAGGCCCCAGGAAACTACCAAAGACCATATGTTAAAGTTAAGTTGCTAGAGTTCCCCACATCCTGCTATGAAATTACAAATCTAAACTTAAAAAAATACAAAAAAAATATTTAGTGGAACCACTCTTATCAGGTGGTATGAGGAAATTAATGTCATTTTATCTTGTATCCTTACTCCTAGGAACTGAGTAGGTATAATGGCAATGGGAATTGAAAATCTTTCCTACCCCTTGTTAGGATTAAGTGAATTCGAGGACCTAAACTGATTTGAAAATATACTCTGAATGTAGTCACATGTACCCTGTGGTGGGAGGCTAGTTTTTCAAGAATGCCCACTCCTTGCTACTTTGTGATTGGGCAGTGGGTCATAAGGGTTGTGATGTTCTCTGACCCTGGAGAGGGTTATATGTACCCTGATGTGAGGTTTTACTTTCGGGCACACTTTGGGAAGTGTTGTGTGATTTGGCCTGATGAGACTCTAAGCAGCTGTTGAACCCCCCAGCTTTGAAACTCTCTAGTAACTAACTATGTATGGATGTAAATGGTCAGACAGTTGGAAGCCCTGTCTGAACCCCAGTCTGTTGCTCTGTTTCTCTGTCCATATTTTTTGTCTGCTTGCAATTTCTGTTTATATTTTCTCTGAAGTTCAGGGTGCTGACTTTTCTCCCTGAACTAGGTAAATGATATATGTCTGATGAAAGTAATATGGTTAACCCCTTTTAGAATTGTTTTCTTTAGAAAAGCAGATCAAAGAACCTGTGCTAGAAGCCATCCTGGGTATGCTAGTGTGCTTGCCGCTATAGTAGATTACTCAGAAAAATAAAACAGTGGCCTACTTAGCATTTGGATGTGCTAACAATGGAATTTGTGAAATCTGAACTATAGGATGATAGAAGCATCAATTTAAATTTAAAAGGCACCCTAGAGGCCATCTGGTTAAACTTTCTCAGTTTAAAAATGAGAAAACTATGGCCCACAGAGTTTATCTAATCTTCCTAAGTTGATACATATAATACTTATAAAATCTGGAATTCTAACTATATATCTGTATCAATAGCAGTAATTAATGGAAAATCCCAGAAGTCACTGCAGGTGTTGCTGGGTAGTTTTCCAAGACAGAAGTATGAGACAGGAGTCATATGACAGAGGGTAGCTGTCAACTTCTAAGTACTATGGAAAAGACTTCAACGTAATTGTGGATGATTGAAAGTGAATGGTGCCACCACCCAGAATGACTATAAGATCATCTATAATTATAAAGAGTTAGGAGGGAAAAAAGAACAAAGTAAAAAAGTAAACAGCAAAGAAAAGAAAACTTACAAGGAAGCAAAGAAAAGATGGACAATTCTCAACACAAAGTGTGGTATTTATCATACAGGCTATCTTAAAATAAAAATTTATTGTTAACATATTTTGAACCCTCTTTTATATTCTGCTATGCACATGGCATGCTTTCCCCCACCCTGCCCTTTCTTACTTTGCATTTAAGTTCCAATATTTAAGTTCATGATGTTTTTGTTTCTTTTCTCTATTCTGCATGTGTGTTCTGGCATTTGCGACTAAAATAAAATTTTGAAAAAGAGTAAGAGGTGTGTTGGACACAATGATTCACTTAAGGAATGAGATTCCTGGAGACAACTTATGAGAATGTATTGCTTTCCTGAATGTGCTTGCTCATGGTGTTACTGGGATCTGGTGAATTTGTACACTCTCCACTCCTCCCTTTTCCTGTGCCTACACTCCTCTTTCCTTATCACTGCATAAGATATCAGTGTCACAACCTTGTGGAGAAATTGGTCTTTTTAAACCTTGTTCATTTTTGGTTTGTCCTTGAATACTGGTGTATATGTATATATGCATCTATCCATACATATATGTGTATATACAAACACACATATATGGATATTTATGTGTGTATTGTGTGTATGTATGTGTGTATATATATACATATAGAGAGAGAGAGAATCTGATTTTTATTGTATTCTGGGACCTTTGTGCTATAGAAGTGTTAGAAATGGGCAATAATAGCTAGTGGTGATTTTTTGGAGTGTATTATACTAAGGAGACCAGGTGGTGCAGTAGATAGTGGACTGGCCCTGGAATCAGGAAGACATGACTGCAAATCTGGTCTTGGATATTTACTGTGTGGCCCTGGATAAGTCACTTAACCTCAGTCTGCCTCAGTTTCTTCTACTTTAAAATAGGGGTAATAATAGCACTTATCTCCCAGGGTTTTACTGAGGATCAAATGAAATATTTATGAAGTATATAACACAGTTGTGTCACATATAGCAGGTGCTTAGGAAATTCTTCTGCCCCTCTCCACAATTTCCTTCTAATTGGCTAGGAAAGAGAAAATATTTCTTTTCTATTTTGGGTTTTCTAAACTTACTGAATAAGTATTCAGCATTATTAGCTCCCCAAGCATTAGTGGGGGAAAACCAGTGAGGCCAATTGCCAAGACCTTCATAGATAAAAACATGAGTTTATATTAAGCTCTCTGACTTAATTATTCAAGTCTTTTGATTATGTTCTATGGTATCACACACAATCTGGAGCGAAAGAGACAAACACAGAGACAGAGAGAGAGAGAGAGAGAGAGAGAGAGAGAGAGAGAGAGAGAGAGAGACAGAGAGAGACAGACAGACAGAGAAACAGAGAGAGAGAGACAGAGAGACAGAGAGAGACAGAGAGACAGAGAGAGACAGAGAGAGAGACAGAGAGACAGAGAGAGAGACAGGGAGACAGAGATAGAGACACAGACAGAGAGAGACAGAGAGAGACAGACAGACAGAGAGAGAGAGAGAGAGA
>NW_027185697.1:1948361-1998878 GCF_028583685.1 Petaurus breviceps papuanus | reverse complement strand
AGAGAGAGACAGAGACAGAGAGAGACAGAGACAGAGAGACAGAGACAGAGAGAGAGACAGGGAGACAGAGATAGAGACACAGACAGAGAGAGACAGAGAGAGAGACATAGAGAGACACAGAGAGACAGAGACAGAGACAGAGAGACAGACAGAGATGCAGAGACAGAGAGAGACAAAGAGACAGAGAGAAGAGGGGAGACAAAGACAGAGCAGAGATAGAACTACTGATACATACAATTGTTGCTGGAAACATCTCTGCAAAACTTTTATGAAACATTTCATACAAATATGAAGGCCATTCCATGATCGTTATTTTCACCAGAGAACCCAGCTCACTGCCTTAGATATGACAATTGCCACAAACATTGTTGACTGAAAAATAATTTCCATTGCTACTCTACCACAACGCCTAAAATTTAATCATTAGAATAGTGTTCTTTTGGATATAAGCTTTTTTATTCCCTTGCTCAAATTCAGAACCCCCAGGAGGAATAGCACATTAAGAGAGATTGGCTCTCAATAGGAATAATATTCCATTTTTAGAGAGTTTAAAATAACATACATAACATTAATTCATTTATTCCATAGCCCCTTTTTAAAAGTAGCTAGACACAAAGCTTAGTTTGCAGAGGCATGTCTTAAACATGATGGTTTCCAAACACTGTGACTGACCATAAATGTCCCCTGCCATAGGATCCCCGTGATCTCCACAGAAGAAAGAGCTTGTCAGAACATGTAACTTAATTCTGTAACTCTTTATTTCCCTTAGATTCCAAATCATGCTTACTACAGAATTCCCTCAAATTGAAGACCAACCCAAAGACCAGTTGAAGTAGAAATTGTTTTTATTTACTATTCATAGTTCTGCCTTCTTTATCAAAATCTGACAATGGCTGAAAATGATCTTATTTCCCATCCCACCTCCCCCACCAAAAACAAAACAAAAACACCAGGTCCCTGGCTTCTCATATGAGAGCTACTTAAAATCATGCTCACTCTCTTAACTTAAATAGAAAATATTTTTTTAAATCAACATTAAGCTTTCAAATGGTTAATAAAAAGCAGGCTGTTCATTTGTTTTGTTTTGTTTTGAGTCAGAGTCTCCCTATATCATCCATGCCAGAAGTGCAGCATTCACTCACAGGCTGATCCCATTGATGGCATGGAAACTTTGACCTGCTTGGTGTCTGCCTTGCATTGGTTTTCTCATTCTTATGCAGCCCAGTCTGGTGGTCTCCAGCTTCAGGGATTAACCCTATTGGTACCCACTTAGCATGGGTAGCTGTTTCACTTTAGCCTTTCTGAAGCTCAGAACTCCTGAGCTAAATCAGTCTGCTGGACTCTACCTCCCCAATAACAGGAATTACAGGTGCATACGATCATGCCTGCCATTAATAAGAGTTTAACATATTGGTTGTCCCCTGGAAATTCATATTGCAATATTAATCAATCATTTCATTAATAAGTACCCATTTTATATCATCTGATTTGTATGGAATTTGGATGAAGAATTTTGTAAAAGAAAGTAAACAAATGAAGCTCCCAATAACAAAATGGAAAGGGCAGGCTAGTTGTCTCATTGACATATAAATCCTTCCATGTCCAAAATATATACAATGATCTCACCATCTTTTTTCCCAAAAATCCATTTCTCTTCTAAATTCCCCTTTTTCTGGTGCACATACTATCATCTTTCTAGTCATCCAGGTTTGCAGCTCAAGTGTAATCCTCAAGTTTTTACTGTCAATCAGTTGTCTACAATCAGTTTTAAAATCTTGTCATTTCTACCTACAAAGTATCTTTCACATCTCTTTGCTTTCTCCACCCACATAAGAAACCTATAGTTTAGGCCTACATCATCACATTTCTCACCTGGTTTATTGGAATAGTCTCCTAATTTTTGTCCCTCAAAACATGTAGCTCCCCCATCCCATTCTATTCTCCACTCTATCTAAAAATGATGTTTCTAAAATTCAGGTTTGACCATCTTGTTGCCTTACTCAAAAGTACCCATGGCTCCCTATTACCACTGGAATGAATTCAATTTTTAAGGCTCAAGCATATTGAGGGACTCTATGTTGTCATTAAGATAAAATACAAAATACTCTATCATTTGAGCCCTTTAGTTTCACATGTTTATCTTTCTAGACAGATTGCACATCACTTTCTTTTTCTCCATACACTTAACTTTCCAATCAAATTGGCCTTCCTGTTCTTCCTGGTATAGAGTATTGAGATATATTGGTATATAGAGCACTCCCTCCACACCTTCAGTTCATAGTTTCTTTCAAATATTTTAGGGGTACCACCTCGCACAAGAAACTTTTCTGGATCTTTACAACTGTTAGTTTTCTTCATCTGAAACTAATTTATACTTACTTTTTATTAATTTCTTACTTACTGATGGTGTGTATTTTGTATCTGCCCAATAGCAAACACCCACTGTTGCATTTTATTGTCTTTGTATTTCTAGAACCTGCCATACTACTAGGAGTTAAGAATGTATGCAATAATAGAATAGAATAAAATTTTATAATGAACATGTCTCTGATTACAGAAAACATAGATTCTTGGTAAATATACACACGATTGTGTAAGTAATGGTATCACATCTCTTGTGTTACATACGTTATAGCTCCAAAGTCTCCTTCAATGGGAAGGACCATATTTGGACATGAATACACAGGAGCAATATTCCAACCTTTCCCAGAAGGCTTCTTTGTGCCTTTTCCCCAACTCTCCTTCAGGGCACTGACTTCATCAATGAACCATGTAGAGTTTGCAAGCAGATAGTGAAATCAGCCCAGCCTTAGCTAGATAGTACTTTATGGGTAGTGATAACTCCACCCCTACCACTACCATACAGTTTATGATATTACCTGAGTTTTATGGAATTTAGGCCAAGCATTTTGTAGTTTAAATGCATAGCTTCACCATCAGATGACTCTGAAGCCAATGAAATACCATCAGTATCATAAATCCAAAATTGATTCATTGCTTTACAGAAATATAAATGATTCACAGCAAGACTAATGTCATCATATAACAAAAAATTCAAAGGAAAAATGCCTCATAGGCTTCATGTGAATACATGAGTCAACAAAAAGAAAGCAAAGGTACTCTTTCCTTTACTTTGGTGGTATTTTCAGCTAACCATGACTGTGGCCTCCAATGAATAAAAAAAATTATTCAATTAAAATCCAAATAAAAGATAAAACCATAGTCTTTCAAATTTAAGAGGGGTTCTCATAAAGAACAAGTTATGAATAGATATCACTGCTAATTTTTAATCATGCTAACAAACATTTATTGAGTATTTGACATCTACAGAGTCTAATGGAAGCAAAATGAGATTAAGCATGTCGATGGATGACATGATCACTAACCTGATGGAAGCCTAGCAGCTATGATTTGGTTAGGGGAAGGGAGAAAGATAAGATAGCAACACAGATAGATGTAATGCAATATGTTTACTTTAATGACCTTTTGATAGTTGTGTAGTTCAATATATAAAAGTATTTTTCAAACAATGCTATTTATAGGCCATACATATCTACTCCTCCTATGCAATTCTTAAGTGTTTTTTAAGTGCTTGTTGAATGACTGACTCTGAAACTTCTTCCAGTTTAACATGTATAATCTTTTCTACAATGGTGAATCACGTCTTGTGCACTAATATTTTGGTTCTTAACTCTATCCATAGTCACAAAGTGATCTACTATCAGAATGTAAAGACACAAGATTTGTAGGGGGGCAGGCAAATTACTCATCCAGTGCTGCCAATTGTAAGACCAAATGCAAAGGAACCGATCTGTTTGCTTCAGTTTCCTCAATTCTAAAGCAGGGATAGCATCATCGCATACTTCTCAAGAGTGTTGTAAGGATCAAATGAGATAATTGCAAGCAGAAAAAAGTAGCATGGTATCTGGCACATATTAAGTGCTACTTAAATGTTTATTCGGTTCCCTTCTAATGAGGGAAGATAAGATACAAAAGACAGCTGAAAATTGGGGAGGGAGTAGTGAAAACTGAAAATCACAAATCAAGCAAAGGGAATGTACAGTCAAGGTCCATCCCCAAAATGGACATCCCAGCAAGAACTCACCAATGGGAGATAGCATTCCTTTGAAAAGAAGGTCACTTTACCAGTAGACAAGGGGAATGGTGATATAGATATATATTGTAACACCAATTTTAGCAAAGATGTGATTAAAATAGGTCAAACTGTTTTTAAACAGATTGAGAGATGTGGGCTCACCCACCAGAGTACAGTTACTTAAATTGGGAACTAGTTGAATGACTAAATTCAAAAATTAATGATTCAATGGAAACTTGAAGTGAGCAAGTCATCTCATGATACCAGTGACTTATGTTTATTGCTTTTCCCCTTGTTCTGCTTAATATTTTTAGAAGTATTTGGATAAATTCTTATAGGATATCAAATTTAAAGGTGATAAAATGCTAAGAACAATTATTACAGGAAACAAACACATTAGATGTCAGTCATGGTCTAAAAGGTCTTTCATAAGCCAGGAAATTGGGCTAAATAAATCTTATAAGATGAAATAGTAAATGAATATATACATAAAGTCATATGCTGGAATTGAAGATATTTACTTTGTACATACAAACTAGCATGGTTGCATGGCAGTTTGTATGAAAAGATCTAGGAATGTGGCAGATGATAATAAGATCACTATAAGTCAGAAATGGTAAATGGCAAACAAAAAAAATAATGTAATTTTGCAGTACTTTAAGATGTATATAGATAAGGGTGGCTAGGTGGTGCAGTGAATAGAGCACAGGCCCTGGAGTCTGGAGGACCTGAGCTCAAATCCAGCCTTGGACACTTAACACAAAACCTAGTTATGTGACCTTGGGCAAGTCTCTTAACCCCAATAATCCCCCAAAAAGCAAAAAAAAAAAAAAAAAGATATATATATAGCTAAATATAGTTTCCACGGATAAATAGTTGATAATCATGTTGTATTCTGGGTCTTCTTAGACCACATCTAGAATATGGTTTTGAACATCAAAACCAAGAAAGAGAGCATCAAGAGAAGGCACCCAGAACAGTGAATTGCTATTGTGAAGTTCATGAGATCTGAGAATCAGTTGCAGAACCTTGATATTTTTAACTTGGAAAAAAGAAAGATGAAAGTTGGGTTGATTGGAACAGACATGTTGAAGTAAATAATAAGGATACTGAAACTTTTCAATTCACAGATGAATGTCTGTGTTGGTTTTTTTTTTCCAGTTTTATTCCTAAACATTCTTGGCAGGATTGAACTTAATTCTTTCTCTTCGCAAACTTTCTATAAATGTTTAATCTCTTTAGTCTTTTATTGTTGTTGTTGTGTTGTGTGTTGTTTACTGTTTTGTGACATGATGCAACTTTTAATTTTCTACTATAATTTTTTCTTCTAAGACCTTACTCATGACTCTATATTGTAAACCATTTTTGCTTCCTGCTGCCAAACCTTCATTTGGCAAAGAGATGACTTATTCGATAACTGAAGTGGTTTCCAGGCTCCACTGGCTATAGAAGTGAGTCTAGACTTGACATATTTGATCCCAGAGGGCAGAAAATGGATCAATGGGTGGAAGATTCAAAGAAACAATTTTAGACATAATGTCAGGGAGAAAAGAAAAATAAAACTTCCTAGAAATTAGATGTGGCAAGGCAGCAAAGCATAAATAAAAAAATATATATTTATTAAATGCTTACTATGTGCCAAGTTATTACAAATTAGAATGAGCTGTCACAGATAATAATGAATTCTCCCTTCACTCTAGGCCTTCAAGCAAAGAGTGGATGACTATTTTTTTAATGTGTCTCAGAAAAATTTCTTTTTTTCAAGTATAGGCTGTACCAGATGGTTACTCAGTTTCCTTTTGGATCTCAAATGTTTTCTTCCTATTATTTTTAAAGCAATAGGGGTTAAGTAACTTGCTCAAGGTTATATGGCCAGTTATTTCTGGGTGTGGTGCTAAGTATCTGAGCCCAGATTTGAACCCCAGGTCATCCCGACACTGGAGCCAATACTCTTATTCACTGAGCCACCTGGCCACCCCTAAGCAATTGGGGTTAAGTAACTTGCTCAAGGTTACACGGCCAGGTGTTTCTGGGTGGGTGATAAGTGTCTGAGCCTGGATTCCATCCACAAGTCATCCTGACTTGTGGTCCTGAGCCAATGCTGTTACTTGCTGTGCTACCTGGCTGCCCCTTGCTTCTATTTTTTAATATGTCTGTAGATTATTCTAATAAAATAGATTGAGAAGAAATATAGATGGGATTAATTATATGGTCTACATTTTTTCTTTCTTCCTCTTTTTTTATTACCAGTTCCTTAGACCATCAGAGTATCAAAATCGTCATCTTGAACAAAGATTTCCTCTGCATATTTGGTGCAGTGCATTGGTTCTCCCTCTCTTCATTTTTGTTTGCTTACTTTATTCTGTTTCCTCTTTCAACACATCAGGGACTATGATGTTTGTGTCAAAATTTGTTGGAGTATGTAATTATATTCAATTACTTTCCATTTTTTATATGTGTGTTGTTTTCCTTCCAGTTTTGTTTCCAAATGTTCTTGGCTTAATTTGCCTTAATACATGCTCTTTTCAAGATTTCTAAGAATGTATTTTGTTACCTTTTTATTCTTTTATTGCTGTTTTATAATGGAATGCTGACTTTAATTTTTCATCTTTCTTTTTTTCTTGGAAGACCTTACTAAATGACTCCATAGTTTAAACCAATGTTGCTCCTGGATGCCAAAATTTCATCTGACAGAGATCAAGCATTTTATGGCTGAGATAGGTTCTAGGCTACACTTCTTTAGGGAACAGCAGTGATTTTAATGAATAACTGATCTTTGAAATCTTTCTCATCTTTTGTTGCCAACCATTTTTCTGAACACTTTATATATGAGCAGTTACAGTAATATGTCATAAGTTTCTCTCATTTTGATTCCTTCTTTGAAGGTGGCATTAATTTTGATCTTTACTACAACAGATCAGTGATTTATTATATACAGCTTGTTAATTCACAAACTATAAGCACATTGGTAACCAGTCATTTTCTGTCATTCTATTATTGACCACTTTGGATATATACTAGTATTTGTATTGCTAGATTTAAGGATATGAATAACTTACTGGACTTTCTCAAATAATTTTCAATTGTTTTCAAGAATGGTTGGAACAACCATAGGAATTAATGTGCCAGTTTTTGCATGACCCTTAAATATTGAGTAATTCCAACTTGGGAAAAATTTGAGAAATTTGAAAGGAAACTTCAAAGGTGTTTTTTTATTTAAAACTTGAAATTAATTCATTAGATATCCTATGAAGATGCATTCATATGATGGATACTTTGCCATTCTTCTTTTGAAAACATTTTATCTATATCCATTGAGGGTTTAAATATTAGAAAAAGATGATCGGCCTTAAAAGATTATTGTGTCACTAATATATATATATATATATGTGTGTGTGTGTGTGTGTGTGTGTGTGTGTGTGTGTGAATGTATATATGTATATGTGTGTACATATGTTTATATGCATATGTATATATACATGTGTGTATATACACATACACATGTGTGTGATATATGTGTATATATAGAAAAATTGAGCCAATCTCATATATTAGATGTACATATAATTTTCATAATCACATATAGAAATACACACTGAAACAAAGGTAAATGTAGATATAAATTATAAAAATATAGAAAATATAGCTATATATGTACATACAGCTGTAGATACAAATACAGATATACATATAAACAGATATAAATATACATGTACATGTACATGGATATAGGAATAGGGATATATATATGTTAGAGACACAGTGAGATATGAAGAATAGAACACTGAATGTGGCATCAGGAAAACCTGGGTTCAAATGTGGCCTTGGAAATTTAATTATTTTTGTGGCCCTGAGATAGTCACTTGACAACTCTGTACTTCAGTTTTGTCATCTCTGGAAAGGGGTGGCTGGATACAGGGGCCCTCTATGTTGGAAAGATTTTTCCTCCACTTCATTATTTTCCTTTAATTTATCAATGAACAAATATTTACAAAACAGCTATTATGTGCCAGTTATAATGTTAAATATGAAAGTGAAATTGTTCTTCTTTTCAAGAAAATTGCATGGGGGGTGGTTGAGAGGTTTGGGTAGGAATACAACATGTTGATTGACTAATAATTTCAGAATATATGTAAAATAAGATTAAAGTGATTGGGAGACTGTGATAGTAATGGAATATAAAGATCCCCCTGTAATGGCTTGGTTTTCAAATTGATTGTGTTAAAACCCAGAGCTTGTTAATCCCACCTGTGGGATGGACTTGTTGACTAGAAAAGAAAGTACTGAACTGGGAGGAGCTGGTAATGTAGATTTAGAGAGATAAGAGAGAGGCAGAAGAACATTTTGGAAGCAGCACCCACGTGGAGGCAGAGAGAGACTGAGAGGATTGCTGAGGGCTGCTTTGAATTGCCCTGGACTTTTGAGACCTGCCTCCGGAGCTGCCAAGGACTGAGGAGACATGGCTGTTTTGCTGGTACTTTGTCTGTCTGTCTTGATGTTGTTTTGCCAGATTTGTCCACTGGTGAAAGACAATCCTGTTGTTGAAGAAGCCCTGGAACCTGGCTGTTGGTTAAGAGCTCCTGAGACTGTCCTGCAGACAGAGAGTGAATACTGTCCACTGGTAAAGGACAGTGCTGTTGTTGCAGGGGTCTGGGAACCTTTCTGTTGGTTCAGAAGCCCTGAAGAAGGATTTTCTGGTTGTATGTTTACAGAAATCCTGGGAGAGGGTTTTGCTAATGTTTTCAGGGGTCCTAGGACTGTTCTGCAGACAGAGGATGAATTAATGAAGAGACTGGCAATGTATCTTGTGGCCTTGCTCAGCCTTGTCTCCCCAGGAACAAAGATTGCTGAGAACTTGCCTCTGTCAAGATGAAGAAAAGACCTCCATTTGGGTATTAAGTGCTGTGCTTAAACTTGTTGTAACTCTGGGGTAGATTCAATTGTGATCCAGGGGTAGGGAACTTTTGACCTTTTTGTGTTCTATGGTTGAGCAAATGCATGTACTTTACTTATGTTTGGAAACTAATCTCCATTTGAGAAGAGGGGCTTTGTGGTGGACTAAATGAAGGTACAGCCTAGTGGTGGAGAAGTATTTAGAACAGGGACTTTGATGGCATTATTGGAAGGTCCTGGGGTGGGGTGGTCCTTGGAGATTATTTAATCACCCTTAGTAAATGCTGTATTTGGAATGATGTCATGTTTTGACCTTCTCTGTTCTTACTTTGTCACTGAATAAAATGGAGAGCACCTATGCTGGTATTCTGAACCTTGGGAAGTTGCCTTTCCTTGGTGTTACAGTACAGAGACACTGACAAATGACATTTTGTGCAAATGTTTTTAACTTATTTTTTTTCTTTCATATTACCTTATTTCACAAATATAACCCTCTTGCTCCTCTATCAAGTGAGATTTCCCTGATAATAAATGCTCCCAAGAATTTTAAATGTCATTGAAAAAATACTTGTTTATTTTTTTCTTTAAAGTATCACCCATTTGGCTAAGAATTTTCCACTAGTCATAATTTTGAAAGATATCATCTTCTCCTCTCCTTTAAGTTTGATTCTCATGCATGTTTATATAGTCTCTTCTTTAAAAAAACTTTATTAATTTAAACCCCAGCCTCTAGTTGTGATGATCACTTCTGTGTAATAGGGCCTGAAATGTGGTGGTGCTGTTATGCTCCCTTTCATTATCGCTATTTTTCATTATACCCTTGGGATTCTAGCCCTTTTGTTTTTCCAAGTGCATTTTATTGTTTTCTATAGTTCTACAAAGCAATTCTTGGCAGTTTGATTGGTATAGCACTAAATCCATAATTAATTTTAAGTAGTATCATCATTTTTATTATATTTATGTAAACTAACTGTGCATAATTCATCTCCTCCAATTGTTTAAATCTTACTTTATTTCTGTTAGGAGATTTCCTGGTTTTTTTGTTACCATGCTATCTTCTTTCCAGCCATCATCCCATTCCCACCAGAACCTTGACTGTTGGACAATGAACCTGGGTCAATTGACTATGGTAGGTGACCCTTAATTTCATCTTCCCAGGGCCCAGGAATGCCTACTTGCTACTGCCTCCCTATGTGGTCATTGTGCTCCAGCCCATATCCTCCTTTAGATAGAATGATCTTCTTTGAGGTCAGGGGTTGTCTTCCTTGCTCGCATTTTTATAGTCAGTGCTTACCACCGTACCTGACATAGAGTAAAAGCTTAATAAAGACTTCACCTATCAATCCATTAGTTAGCTAACTAGCTATCATCTCTTTGCCTGGAGCATAGTAAGTGCTCAATAAATACTTGCTTCTTCTCCTTTCCTTCTTTCTTTTCTTCCTTTCTTCCTTCCTTCATTCATTACTTCCTCTACCTTAACTGGATCTCTCCACATTAATTCAAGATATTATATTCACATTGTAATGATTATTAAATCATTTACTTTTTTAATCATGTCCTTTTCTAATACTGTATGTTTCTATATTTGTGTATTTATTTTACATCCCACTATTTTACTGAAATTTTTGTTTTTATTTTTTTTCTCTAATTCTCTGGAATTTTCCAATTATTCCACCATGGCATCTGAAAATAGGAATAATTTATTCCCAGTTTTGCCAGTATAAACACATTTAATTTAAGCCTCTTATTTTATTGGTATCATTAACAACCCCAGAACTATATCAAATAGTTGGGGGGAGGGAATTCCTTACATTATATATTGTATTTTTTTGGAAAATATCCTGTGCTTTTTACCACTGAAGATCATATTGACTCTTGGTTTTACATTTATATTTCTGATGACTTTAAAAGAAGGGTTCTTCAATGTCTATTTTATTTGGTTTCAACATAGATGACTCTCACCTCTCATTATGCTATTTTAACAGCATCTAATGGATGTACTTGACTCATTTCTCCCCACTTCAATACATCCTCCATGCAGATATGAGTGATTGACCTTATTTAGCAAAGGTCTATCCATGTCACTTCCCTACCTAGTAAACTCCAGGGGCTTTCAATAACACTATAAACTACTTTGTTTAGGAAGTACGTTTGTGAGAGAATGGGATATTAATCAGTAGATCCCCAAAGAATTGCCAGCCCTCCCCCAAGCCACTTGATAGAATTATCAGTTTATGCATCATTAACAGAGACAATAAGGTAATGTAAGTTTTATCTCTTTCATTTTTTGAGTCATTGAATCTACAGCCTATAAAGAGCATGGAATCCTCACTGTTTCATGCCCTGAGTGACCTGTTAACAGAGTTCAAAACAAGAATGGTCCAATGTCACCTTATAAGGGTTTATTCCTTTGGGATTTTGATTAGCTTGGGAAAAGAGAATGTAAAGAAAAATTTAGATTTGTTTACTTCTTTAGGATGCATGAAGATGTTCTTCAGTCAGTTTTATGGGCCAGTCATCAGTTATTTTAGACTTGAATGTAGGCATGTCTATACATATATATACATACACACACATATATATGTATGTATGTACATATATATTCATACATGTATGTCTGCATATGTATTGTGTATTTGAATGAATGTGCATA
The DNA here is from genome assembly GCF_028583685.1 of Petaurus breviceps papuanus. NCBI lineage: Eukaryota > Metazoa > Chordata > Mammalia > Diprotodontia > Petauridae > Petaurus > Petaurus breviceps. The sequence goes on along the minus strand of NW_027185697.1, from coordinate 1,987,236 downwards.
TATATGAATTCATCTATTTTTTTATGTGTATAGATATATGTATGTGCATACATGCATGTGTATGTGTTTGGAGATAGAAGCAGACAAGCAGAGAGAGAGAGAGGAGACAGAAGCAGACAAGCAGAGAGAGAGAGAGAGTAGCAGCAAGCACCCTAGCATCCCCAGGTTGGCTACCAACACAGGTCCTTATATCTGCTTTTCTAAAGGAAAGCAACTCAAAATGGGTTGACAATCTTGCTTTAATCAATCAAACATATCACTTACCTAGTTCAGGGGGGAAAGTCAGCATCCCGAACTTCAGAGTATACAGAGGTTACAAGCAGAAATTACAAGAAGACAGAGAAACAAACAGATCAAGCAGACAGACCTCCAACTGTCCAACCTATACCTATTCAGTTTCCAGAGAAGGAAGCATCAACATCTGGGTTTTTCAAAGCCAGGGGGCTCTCAACAGCTGCCCAAAGTCTCATCTGGTCAAATAACACAACACTTCTCAATGTGAGCCCCAAAACAAAGTCTTACATCAGGGTTTATATAACCTTCTCCTGGCTCAGAGAATGTAACAACTCTCTTGGCCCACTGCCCAATCAAAAAGTATCTCAAGAAAAACAAGGCTCCTACCACAGGCTCCAGGTGCACTTAAGACTACCAAAGGGCCTAGGGGCAGGGAACATCTTAAAAATTTACATTCCTATAACAGAGAGAGAGAGACAGAGAGAGAGAGAGAGAGAGAGAGAGAGAGAGAGAGAGAGAGAGAGAGAGAGAGAGAGAGAGAGAGAGAGAGAGAGAGAGAGAGAGAGAGAGAGAGAGAGACAGACAGACAGAGAGAGAGAGAGACAGAGACAGAGAGAGAGAGAGACAGAGAGACAGAGAGACAGAGAGACAGAGAGAGACAGAGAGAGACAGAGACAGAGAGAGACAGAGACAGAGAGAGAGACAGAGAGAGAGACAGAGAGAGAGAGAGACAGAGACAGAGAGTGAGTGTAATGTAATACCAAGCAAAGGCAACTTCCCAGGTTCAAAATACCAGCATAGGTGCTCTCTATTTTATTCAGTAACAAACCCAGAACAGAGAAGATCAAAACATGACATCATTCAAAATACAGTATTTACTAAGTATGATTAAATAATCTCCAAGTACTACCCCACCCCAGGACTTTCCAATCATTCAATCAATTACAAAGTCCCTGTTCTAAATACTACTCCACCCCTAGGCTATACCTTCTTTTGGTCCACCACAAAACCCCTCTTCTCAAATGGAGATTAGTTTCCAAACATAAGTAAAATACATTCATTTGCTCAACCATAGAACACAAAAAGGTCAAAAGTTCCCCACCCCTGGATCACAATTGAATCTACCCCAGAGTTACATCAAGTTTAAACACAGCACTTAATACCCAAATGGAGGTCTTTTCTTCATCTTGACACGAGGCAAGTTCTCAGCAATCTTAGTTCCTGGAGAGACAAGGCTTAGCAAGGCCATAAGATACATTGCCAGTCCCTTCATGAATTCATCCTCTGTCTGTAGAACAGTCCTAGAACCCCTGAACACATTAGCAAAGCCCTCTCCCAGGATTTCTGTAAACATACAACAAGAAAATCCTTCTTCAGGGCTTCTGAACCAACAGAAAGGCTCCCAGACCCCTGCAACAACAGCACTGTCCTTCACCAGTGGACAGTATTCATTCTGTCTGCCGGACAGTCTCCAGACCCCTGCAACAACAGTACTGTCCCTCACCAGTGGACAGTATTCACTCTCAGTACTGTCCCTCACCAGTGGACAGTATTCACTCTCTGTCTGCAGGACAGTCTCAGGCCTTCTTAACCAAATGCCAGGTTCCAGGACTTCTTCAACAGGACAGTCTTTCACCAGTGGACAAATCTGGCAAAATAACATCAAAACAGACAGACAAAGTACCAGCAAAACAGCCATGTCTCCTCAGTCCTTGGCAGCTCAGGGGGCAGGTCTCAAAAGTCCAGGGCAATTCAAAGCGGCCACCAGCAATCTCTTAGTCTCTCTCCCTCCACGAGGTGCTGCTTCCAAAAAGAACTTCCGCCTCTCTCTTGTCTCTCCAAATCTACATCACCAGCTCCTCCCACTTCAGGACTTTCTTTTCACATCAACAAGCCCATCCCACAGGTGGGATTAACAAACTCTGGGTTTTAATACAATCAATTTGAAAACCAAGCCAATACAGGGGAATCTTTAATTGCCATTACTATCACAGTGAGACAGAGAGAGAGACAGAGAGAGAGACAGAGAGAGAACTGACCAGCAATCAAATGAAAGTCATTCCTGTCAGTTAAGAAGACAGTAAACTAGAAAAGAATGAAAGAACTCAGCTTTTGAGAGATAACCACTGTCTATTTAGAAGTAAATCTGCATTTTCCCACAAAGGAGGGAAAGGAAATTTCTCCCAAGTCCCCTAACCCATGGATAGTGTGGTCCTGTGGTGTAGTACCTCTTCCAAAAGGTAGTGCTAATCCCTATAGAGTCTCTAGATCAAAGAACACACCTGAAAAAGAAAAACTTTCCACTCAGACACAGAAGGAGGAGAAGCAGCCTGTAAGCAAAGCAAAAAGACCTTCAGGGAGAGGACAAGGTCAAAACAGCAGGGAGCAGCCACAGAGATGTCACGAGACAACAAATATCTAGGCCCTGATGGCACAGGGGAGGTCATTTACCTTTATTATGTTTGTTCCCTACATGAAAACTCTCTATTAGTGCACTCAATTTGTATGCCCTATCTTTCAACTGACCCTTCTTGTATTTGTGTGACAGTGTGCTCTAGGTTTATGTGGGAAAGGTTTTGTAGCTACTTTTCTTACTATACTATATCATTACATGCCTTTTCTTTGAGCTAATTAAATCCTCTATCTTACTAGAGTTAAGGTCAATACACTGTTTGAGACTCCTGAGCTATAATTTTAAGACAGCTGACCCAAAGACTGTATTGAACATCCTCAAGGTGACCCAAAGTGTGGCAGTTGGAGAGGAGGGGACTCTCTCGAAGGGGAAACTGAATATTTTAATCTCTTTACAATCTGGTTACAACCTTGATGAGTTATAGGCTCTGAGGGTCATCATAAAATTATGAGGTTTAGGCTTAGGGGTTCTTGAGACCCCAAAATACCAACACACCGGGTCCTGCTGAATGAATTTAACTGAAGTCTTCTCTCAGCCAAAGAAAAGCAAAATTTATTAAAAGTCCACTATATTGGGTAGACTCTTAAGGAGCCTCAGTATCTGTGATGCATGCATTGGGCAAGAGGGCCAGAATCATCTGACACAAAGCAACTCTGTGCTAGAAAATTCTATGGTACTCTTGCACCACATGGAGGAAAGATGGGGTTTTATACACAGAAACGTTGTGGGAGGAATCTAGAGGTCTAGGGAAGGAGTTTGGGGAGGGTCTTCAGGAGGAGTCAATGAAGTCAGACTCCAGTAATGAGTGAATAAGGATGGGAAGTTGCTGGAGGCTATCTAGAGCCAACAGAAAATGGTGGGCTATGCCAGTTCAAGGATGGAACACATTTGGGTATAGATATTTTGGGAGGATCAAGGGTGGGAAATTGCTAGACAAAGGAGGGCTAAAGATTTGGGCACAGCCACACTACCTATGGCCTCAGGCAAATGCCTTATGTGGAAAGATTCAAGGACAGCTCAAGGGGGCTCCCAGAGCCTGTACCTCATCAACTTAACTTCCAAACTTTATTGTTCACCTCCATATGTCATACATGCCTGTCCAAATAACTTTATTGTTGTCCCTTCATTGTCACCCTACATCTTCCATGCCCTTGCCTTGACACTGGCTGTCTTCTATATCCAGAATGCATTCCCACTTCTTTCCCTCAAAGAATTCCCAAACTTTCCATCAAGGCTCTGTTCAAATGCAACTCTATATATGAAGCCTTTCTTGATCTCCACCAGCTGCTAGTGACCCCCCCCCAAAATTTACCCTGTGTGTATGTGCATGTGTGTGTGCATACACAACACACATGAAAATGGAGAGGGTCATCATAAAATGATGAGGTGTAGGGTAATAGGTGTTCAAGGCCCCAAAATTCCAGCACGCTGGGTCCTGCTGAATGAATTTGACTCAAGTCTTCTCTCAGCCAAAGAAAAGTAAAGTTTATTAAAAGTTCGCCATTGGGCGGCCAGGTAGCACAGCGAGTAAGAGCACCGGCTCTAGTGTCGGGATGACCTGGAGATCGAATCCCAGGCTCAGACACTTAGCACCCACCCAGAAACACCTGGCCATGTAACCTTGAGCAAGTTACTTAACCCCAATTGCTTAGGGGAGGCCAGGTGGCTCAGCTAGTAAGAGCACTGGCTCCAGTGTTCGGATGACCTGGATCAAAATCTGGGCTCAGATACTCAGCACCACACCCAGAAATAATTGGCCTTGTAACCTTGAGCAAGTTACTTAACCCGGATTGCTTTAAAAAAAAAGTTCACCATAGTGAATAGACTCTTAAGGTGCCTTGGTGTCTGTAAGGCTTGTATTGGATGAGCAGGCTTGTATTGGAAACAGAGCAAGTCTATGCTAGAAAATTCTATGGCACTCTCACACAACATGGAGGCCAGATGGAGTCTTATATATGGAAAGGTTGTGGGAGGAATCTAGGGGGGGTGTCTAGAGGAGGATTTGGGGGAGGGTCTTTTGGAGGAGTCAGATGAGGTCAGACTCCAGTAAATGAGTGAAACTGCTGGAGGCTACCTGGAGACAACAGACAATGGTGGGCTAGGCCAGTTTAAGGGTGTAACAGTTGAGGATCAAGGGTGGGGTTAGATGGATAATGGAGGGCCAAGCTAGTTAAAAGGTTTGGGCAGAGCCACAATGAAAGGTTTATGGCTTCATGCAAATGCCCCATCAAATGGGAAGATTAAATCAGAGTTCAGGGAGTTTCCCAGAGCCTGTACCTAATTACTTATGCACATATATGCATATGTGTATATATCCATATGCATACATATATGTATATATACATACACACATATGTGGGGTTGGGGGGTATATTCTACCAGGAGGTATAAATGTCCTGCCTTCCCAATAATGAAGAAAAACATGAGGGCAGGGATTTTTTCACTCTTCACTTTGTAACTCAAATGTCAGATTCTTTGACTAGCAGCATGTTTAACATAATGAGGTTAGGGGTGCTGGGAATTCTGAAATGTAAGGGTACAGAGGTGGGGAATCTGCCTTGAAAAAATTTGGTCACTCAAGCCTAGCAAAAGCAGCAAATTTTAATAAAATATCAGTATGGTGGCAAGATTCCTAGTAAATCTGCGGTTTGGTAGGGATAAGACTGATACTTATATTCCAGAAAAAAAACAGTGAGAAGATCTGGATGGAATTAAGGAGTGGCAAATAGCCTGTGATGGTCTGGTGGTCCAGGGCAACAAAGCTTTAAATGACCAACAGAGGAGTTTATAGCTGATCCACAAGGTAAAAAGGAGGCAATTAGAGCTGCTGTTATTCCATTTTAGAATGTAAGTTTCTTGAGGGCAGAAATTGTTTCTCCTTTGTCTTTATCTTTCCAGTGCCTTTGGTCACATCCAGCTTTTGCTATTCAGGAGAAGCATATTTCTAGTCAAAAGCTATATTTACTTGCCCCTGAACAGTTGTTTGTTTGTTTTTTTCCTTCTATAAGCAGATGTCAGAGGCTTCAATATTTAACTGAACAAAGCTCAGACACCTTGTTTCAGTTGAGAAAACATAATTCTCTTTCTAAAACCCCAGAATACTAGTTTATTGTAAGTACTCTTAGTAGTAAAAGTATTAAATAAATAAATGTATCTCAATAATAAAGTTAATAATAAAGTTATCAACGAGTACTTATTACTGTGTGTCAGGCACTAGAAAGATAAAGACAAAAGAGAAACAATCTCTGCTCTCAAAAAACATTCTAAAGTGGAAGAACAAACAGTAACACTAATTACCTCCTTTTTACCTTGTGGATCAAATATAAACTCCTCTATAGTCATTTAAAGTTCTTCACACTTTGGCACCATCCTAGGTGATCACCAGGCCTTGTGATACATTAATATCCCTTGCTCTGCTCTATAATCATGTTGAAGAGATTACACATAAAAAGGGTTAGGGTTGCCCTGGAAACCCCAAAATACCAACACTCCAGATCCTGCCGAATGAATTTGACTCAAGTCTTCTCTCAGCCAAATAAAAGTAGTTTATTAAAAGTCCACTTGTATTAGGCACAGAGTAAGTCTGTGCTAGGTCATTCTATGGTGCTCTCACTAACATGAAGACAGGATGGGGTCTTATATATAGAAGGTTGTGGGAGGATTTAGGGGTGGTCTAGAGGAGGAGTTTGGGGAGGGTCTTCAGAAGGAGTCAAATGAGGCCAATGAGTGATTAAGGGTGGAAAGTTGCTGGAGGCCACCTGGAGATCACAAACAATGGTGGGCTAGGCCAGGTCAAGAGTAGATAGATGGGTGAGAAGTCTAGTAACAGGCTTTACACTTACAAAATCTCATCAAATGAGATGATTTAATCAGAGTTCAAGGGCCTGTACCTCAAGGACTAAAGGAGAGCTCAAGGGTGCTCCCACAGCCCATACCTCATCAATGCCATACTGACCTTACCTTAGGTTATACAAGATGCTCCTTTTGCATGTCTTTCCCTTTATCCTGGTTGTTCTGTATGCCTGGAATGTTCTTATCTCACCCCAACCTCTTGGAATACCTAATAGCTTTCCTGACAAATTCATGTGCACTTTCTTCCTGAAGCTCTGCTTAATCCCTGAGTTTCTATTGCCTTCCCCAATAATGTTACCTTTTTGCTACTTGTATTTGTTTTTTATATGGCTGTATCTGTGCTTGTTGTCTACCCTCATTAGGGGTTGTAGCAGTAAGCACCCCAGTGTCCCCAGGGTGACTGCCAACACAAGTTCTTGGATCTGCTTTGCTAAAGGAAAGCAACTCAAAATGGGCTAACAAAGCTTACTTTAATCAATCAAACATATATCATTTACCTAGTTCAGGGGAAAATGGTCAGCACCCCGAACTTCAGAGTATACAGAAAGAATTATCAAGACAGAGAAACAGATCAAGCAGACAGGTTTCCAAACTGTCCAACCATTACATCCATATCAAATCACAGTTACCATCAACATCTTGGTTTTTCAAAGCCAGGGAAGGGGGGTCTCAACAACAGCGGCTGCCCAGAATCTCATCTGATCAAATCATACAACACTTCTTAAAGTGAGTCCTAAAACAGAGCCTCATATCAGGGTTCATATAACCTCCTGGGTCAGAGAATGTAACAACCCTCTTGAATCACTGCCCAATCAAAAAGTATCTCCTCAGAAACAACCCTCCCACCACAGGCTCCAGGTGCACTGTAGCCTAGGAGTAAGGAAGATCTTAAAAATTTACATTCCCATTACAAGGGTAAGAACTCTTTATATTTCCACCATCTAGCACAGTCACTGTCATGTAGTAGGGATTTAATAAATGCTTAATAAAAATGATTAAATAATGGTAATTATGATGGTGAAAATGATGGTAACTATGATAATAGCAATTAAAATGATTTTGATAATAATGTAAGAAAAGCATTTTCCTTCAATCCAACAAAGTTTCAAGAAATTTTCTTTTTTTTATTAATTTGTTTGTTTACTTTTAGTTTACAAGATTCAATTCCACCATTCTTTGAGTTTCAAATTTTGTCCCCTCCCTCTCCTTACCCCCCTTTGAAGAAGTTTTATAATCAACCCAAGACTATTATAGAATGTTAGACAATGTAAAGCAAGTCTTTACCCTTCTGTACTCCTTAAGGAGGGGTGAAGGAGTTTCTTAATCAGCTATAAAGAACTATAGGACCTTGATCATTAGATGAAGGTGATTGGCACCACAAAGGAAAAGTCTCATAATTGAGAACATCAGCCTTGAGCATTGGTCTGTATAAAAGGCCAAGCCATCCATCTTTGAGGGAAATATTTTGTGGCAGTTGATAAAAGAACCATCTATGGAGGAGCTCAAATCCTGAATTAATTTTTCCTTTTTTATTCTTTTATCTTTTGGATAGGGGAGCAAGTCAGGGTGGATTTCTCTCTTCTCTGACCTCACTAGGCATTACAATTATATTTTACAACAAAAGAACATGAAATTGCTCCCATGACTTTGTTTTTTCTACCTACTCTGACTTGTATCAGCAATAGAGACTGAGGATTTAAAAGAAAAGGAGACTAGTGTGTTGGGGAGTCCAGCAGTACAGTTAAATGATTCTGAGAGAATATGAGTGTAGCGGTACCCTAGATCAAGATTTCAGAAGAACCAAAAGCTGGATGCCTTGGGGGCTACAATCAAGTCATGAAGTAGAGACTTCAGGAGTCCTGCAAACCTGTAGCATGGATGGTTTATATAGTCTTTCTTCATATGGACTTTTGTTATGTCTCTTCCCTCTCAACATGCAAATTCCATGTGTATTCACCCTTTATGCTGATGTATTGTGTACTTTTGAAAAAGAGAAGGTCAAGTTTGTGGGATACAAGTTTTTGCTAAGATTCATACCCTGTCATTTAAAAAATGCCTGCTTTAAGCTAATTGTGTCAAATGCTTGATGTTTAAAGGAGAAATCATGATGGGGACTCATGAGGAATAGTTTTGATAGTATAGACATACAAATTGCATTGAACTCTGCATTTTCATCCCCTGAGGAGTCCCAGATAATATGTGTGAGTGGGTGGGATAGTTCAAAGGGGAACTATAACAAAATTAACTATAACAACAACACTTGTTATTTTTATTTCTAAACTGCTCATAAACTTTTAGAAATAAAAAATGGACAAGAGATTTCCAAAATACCCTAATGAAACCTCATGCAATATTAATGAAATGCAGGAGCCATCATCATGAAACAATAAAATGATCAAGAATATTGATGTGTTCTTGGAGCACATGACAAACAATTTAAAAACTTAGAGAACATTTTTGAAACAGTCTGACATTACTTCATTGAAAAATAACAAATATAAATAGGTATATACCACTGGAATTGTCAAAAATAATCAAAATATTTTACTTCTAAATGTTGCTGATGAAATGATTAATATCAAAAGTGAAATCACAAGGCCCTCTTTTGGTAACATTCCCATTAACTGTCCACCAAAGATATAGTGATGAAGGAGCAGGAAATAAATAGCTGAGCCATGAAAAAGGTGACAATTATGATGGTAAATCAGGAGCAGATCGTTGCTTCCAGAAATCACAGAAGGGCTCTGCATAAGAAAGCTGGACTTAATGATAAATGCAGAATGTTCATGGGAGTGGTAAAAAAAAAAGACTGTAACACATAACTGCAAGCTGCAAAAATTTAGCACCTACCAAATGCATAGCAAGACATCTGATGATGAAGATTATATGGCAGAAGCTTTCTGTTTTTCATAAACTAACAGATGACAAATCTAATGCTACAAATATAGAGTTCAAAATACCCTTGATAATTCAACCAATAAACTGTACTTAAGCTAATAAACCATACCAGATAAGAAGGCTACGGCTCCATTATCACAGGCAAAACTGTTGACCTACATCTTTTGCTTAACCTCAGCAAATGTATAGGCAAAACTCATTTAAGTTACCTCCTTGCAGGAACCTGCTATTTATTTCACCAATTTGTCCCAGTGATCAAAAACTCTACTGATTTGTTTTGCCCTCTAATTTACCTTTTACTCCATTTGCCCTCCATTTACCTTTCATTACACATACCTTTTTATGTCTGAAAGCACTGTGCATCAATAAGCAATTAAAATAAATACTTGTAATAGATACCACCATACTGAATACTCATAATACCCAGGATTTTAGGAATGATCAATAATATGGAAACAAGAAAAGGTTATGTTAATCCTATCATACTACCTGCTGCCGTAGTTGTCATAAAGATGTTTTCAATGGACCGACGGAAGAGAAGACTAAATAAAAAATATCTATTTAATAGCAAATAATATTCCATCTAATCTTACAATAGTGCATGAAATATTAAATTATAAGTAATACCTTTAATTTTCCCAGGATTATCTCTACCTGAGCCCCATTAAATATGACAATAAGATGAGTGAATCAAACCTCAAACATTTATTAAGTGTTTACTAAGGGCCTAGCACTGAGTTATGTGCTAGGGATGTGAAGACCAAGGAAAAACAGATCTTTCTCTTTAGCCATTCTAATAGGGATGGTGTATGATGATGATGATGATGATGATGATGATGATGATGATACTGATCATGAACATACTGAAATAATAGTGTTCATTATCATCTTGAACATATATAAAGTATTTTACATTTATTATCTCATTTGATTTGTACATAGTCAAGCAGAAGAAATAAAAAAGAAAGTGAGGAAGACAGGGAACAGCACAAGGGCATAGTTCCACTTAGTGCCTTTGAGCAGAGCTCAGCAGGAAAATGCTCATAATCAAAATAAAGTATCTCATCTGAACCAAAAAAAAAATAATATAATGGGATAGACAGCTAAGAACAAAAGACACATATTGAAGGAGAGCAAAAAGAGGTCACTCTTTCTTAATGTCTTTCTTTTTCTTGTTTTAAATTGCTTTCTTTCCTCTCACCTCTCCTCCCCTTCTCCTTTCCTCCTTTCCTCCTTGCCTCTTCCCTCCTTTTCTCTTTCCTTCCTTTCTTTGTCCCTTCCTCTTCTATTACCTTCTTCACTTTTCTGTGAAGAAAACTACAGGAAAAATGTAAAGTGTTTTGGAATTGGAAACTCTAGATATTATTACCATCACTCCTCTTCCCACAGCATTAAGTTCTGTCTGGAGTTAATATTGTACCGTGATGAGAACTCTGTGCAAGATACTAGGAGAAAAAAAAATGGATTCTAACCCTGATTTTATGGCTAAGTAGTTTTGTGACTTTGAAGACACCATTTAAAATCCCTCAGCATGAGGATTCAGTCAAATATAAATATTGGGCTGCAAAGACTATTTGATGTACTTAAAAAAACTACTAACTTTCATAAGATTAGAGATTCATTGCTATAAAGGGGTTTTGAAGCCATGTCACTCAACTCTTTTATAGACAGAAAAACTCAGATCAAAAAAGCTAAGTGCCTAGTTGAAAGTTCCACAAGTTTTAAGTTATAGAGCCAGGATTTGAATCCAAGTCTTCTGATACCAAAAGCAAGTCCCTTTATCCTGCATCACCATTGAAAGAGGGATTCTAGAATCTTTTGCACAGAGTTAATCGGAAAACAATTTCTATAGCAGCTTCGCTGGATACTAAGTTCAATTAAAAATGTATTGATTGTCTCCCAATACTAACCTGGCTGCCATGATGAATACACAAGAGAGAAAATGTCTTTATGGTATAGTTCCTATTATCTAAGATAAATTAACAATATTTAAACAAATAAAAGGACTATATGAGAGAAGGAAAATGTGGGTTCAAATAATGGTTTTGAAACTTTCTACCTTTGAAACTATGGTTAAGTCATTTGATCTCTCTTATATTCATTTTCTTGACCCATAAAATGGGGCTACAAATACTTGTATTTCTTACCCCACAAATTTATTTTGAGGATTGATAATACATCTAAAACTCTTCAAGAACCTTCAAGCTGTTTCTATTTTGTACTTACTCATAGATAAGGACCTAGACACATTTGGGGGAGGATTGATAAGTGGGAAAAGTCCACATGATCATTCTATATAATGATTAGGTGAAAGAATTAAGGGTGTTTTAATGAGAGAATATATGACTGGGTTGGGGGTGAAGGTACTACCTTTTTCCATATGCATGAAAGGTTGTCATATGGAAAAGGGTTTAGTTTTGGTCTGCTTGGCCTCACAGGGAAGAACTAGGAAAAACTGGTCCAGATTGCAAAGAATCAAATTTCAGCTTAATGTGAAGAAGAACACCCCAGCAATGAAATCTGCCTAAAAGCAGAGTAGATCTAGGTAATAAGAGGGATGTTTTCCTTACTGGGGGCTTCAGTGACCATTTGTTAAAAATGTTGTAGAGGGAATTCTTATTCAGAAGTGGGTTGGACTATGTGACCTCCAAGGTTTCATTCAACTGAAAGATTCTGTGATTCTTTGAAAGTTATTGGGTTAAATATCTCTAAAAGCAATGTAAGTTGCATCTTCTTTTAAAATGTCTATATGAAATTAGAACAAAACTTTATTTTTTCCTTTATTTCCTTTTTCATTCCTTCTTTCTTTCTTTGCATTTCTTTCTTGTATTCCTGATCTATGTCACACCTTGTTGCAAGTGTTGGTAGAAGGAATGCAGTCACAATATGGGTTGAAAATAGCAGAGAGGAGAATAAGATCCTTAGGAATCAGTCTGTGATCACAACTCATAACTGGTGATTCTCCAAAATGAATTCATGAGAAGTAGATTTTTCTTTCCCGCACTTGGTGATGGCCAGGGAATTTAACCAGACAAATGGATAGCCGCCAATTGATCAATCAACATTATTAAATGTCTACTGTGTGTCAGGCACTGAAGTAAGCACTGGGGATGGGAAAAAAAGGCAAAAGATAGCCCTTACCTTCCAGTAGTTTCCAATCTAATGAAAGAAACATCATGCAAACAAATATATAGAAAGTAAGCTCTGTATGGGATAAATAGGAAATAATTAATAGAGGGAAGGCACTAGAATTAAGAGACGTTGTGGAAGCCTGTCCAAAATTTTTGACTAGTTCACATTGTATGCAAAGCAGTGGCCTAAAGCCCAAATAAAAATGGAGGTTACTAAGTCATACACATCTCCCTCTGGACCACATTTTCACTTAGAATACCACATATTAATGGCATCTATATTCTATCACATTTAAAAAATAATGTCCAGTTACATTTTACTATTTTAATTTTATTTTTAATTTGTGGAATAAAACAAACATTTCCATAACACAGTACAATAAAAAAAAATTTGCTGTGGTTTGTCCAGCATTTTAGAGTCTTATGGCCACATGGCCTGTGGTCTAGATGACTGTTACTGCTGTTGTAGAGGACCTTTATGAATTATTAATGGATTAGGACTCAAGATTTCAGAAACAGATCTCCTGTAGTAGTGTCCTGGAGAAATCAAAGAATTCCACAAAGGAGTAAGGTTTTCTTCAAACTTCAACTCATGTACTACCTCTTACATGGCGTCTTCATCCTTCCCTCAACTGCTGGTTATAAAATTCCACAAAATTACCTAGTATTTCTTTTGTATATAGATAAAAGTGCATACTTTATCTTTCCAGACAGAGTATAAGTTCCTTAAAGGCAAGAGCTACTCCTTTATCTCTGTATCTACTTCACCTACCTTGTAACTTGGACATGTTTGGCATTTAATAAATGCTTACTGGTTAATTGATGTTCCGATAGGGCTCATATATTCTTAATGGTAAATAGAATGCAGTACTACCCCATTCCTGAGCAGAAGGGGGAGAATCTTCCTTTTAAAATCAGTTTCTGCGATGTCCATGAAAGTATTTCCAATTTCCCCATTTCCAAAAGCCTGATTTTTGCAGGTACAACACAGGTTATATAAATGAGCAGTGATCATTCTGGTCTTTTTTTTTTTTAATCTCCCCTACAGGCAAAGGGAAAAATACTAATGATATTATATGCACATTTCAACTTCAGAGTGAATTATTTCTCTTTCAATCACAGTTGGGAAGGGGAAAAATATCTTGTAAGTATGCAATGAACATCTGGGGCGGAATTTCCTGCTGGGATACAAGAAAGCAAAACAAATGATCACTCAGAACGTTAGGAAAGAAGACAAGCATGTTGGAAAACACCACGCTAGATTAAGCATATCATTGCACTAAGTGACTAAAACAAGTGTTAGCTGGCAGACAGCAGAGCCCAAGTTTAGAACCTACTGTTGAATCCATACTCATAGATGCAGTCATGGAACTGGGGTGGGTGGTATTTTGATCAACATATTCCTGATGGGGAGTCATCAGTTTGATGCAACTGAGAAATCAGTAAATATGCATGGATGTTTTATGGATGGATGTATCTTATTGAAAGGCACTGCATATAGTCACCAGGTACTGTCTTTCTAACTCAGTATCATCCTGCATAATAATCAGAAAAAAAAAAAGCTTCAATTGGCAAATTTAACTAGTCCACTTGAAATTGCTTATACGTCTCATTTTTGTCTTCCCTTTCTGTGACAGGCTTTACTAGATGCCTAAAATATACATCCTTCCCCTCTGTAATCCCAAGGTAAATTCAATGCTCTGTTCAAGGGTCATCTTTCGATTCTTCTCTAGTTTTTACCATTCCCTTCAATATTCATTATTTTTAACATGTATATATTTAACATATATACATTTAAAATGTACATACTCCAGGATAAATGGTTTTTCCCCATTCCTGCAACAAGCCCAAGACCAGAAAAATGTAAGCTCCTTGGGGACAATAAATTTTTCAGGTAAATCCAGAAGTGTAGTGGCAAAATATTTAATGACTCTTGAAAAAATATATGTATGTATAGCACCCTTTAAAAATTTATTCTGAATAGTTAATATTTAATTCTAGAAATCAATAAAACAACATACTGAATCCTGGTTTGTTATAAGTAGGGAATTTTAAGGTATATTGAAAACTATTAGAACCAGTTGTCTCCAGCATTCCTCTGATAGGATTCTTTATCCTCAGTGGCTAGAACAATGCCTGTCTTATAGCAGTTGATTAATTAATGTTTTTTAATTGATTTAAATTAAATTCTCTTTTATGTACCTTTCAACTCAAAGATCCTGAATCTAAAATGTGATCAATTAGCCCTTAAGTTTATAATAATAAATATTAACATAACATTACACATGAAGAAACCAAGAGAAGTTAAATAATTTGCACAAAGCCAAGAAGCTTATACATTGTGGAGGCATTACACAAGAGCAAGGAGTGAATCAAATTTCAGTGTTGTTTCTTCTACCTGTCTCTGTTTCTTTTCAAACTCCTTTTCTGGAACCTGATCCATATGCCAGGGCCTTTGCTAGTAATTGGTGCTCTCCAAGGTCCTAAATTGTTTTCTTGTTTCCAACTACAAATTAGTGTCTAGTTATTTGTGCATATATTTTGTGTATGTATATGTAGGTACATAGGATCATAAGATCATGATGTCCTATCATCTCCTACATGGAAATATAAACTCTTTGAGGTCAGCGATTATTTTGCTTTTGTCATTGTATCCCCAAAACAGAGTACAAAGACCTTTTTTGATGGAGAACAGCATAGTGCAATGGGAAGAATGTTCAATGTTCATGCTATGTTTGGAATCATGAAACCTGAGTTTGAATACCAGTCATTCACTTCTTACCTCACTAATCTTGGGCAATTCACTTCATCTCTCTGAGCTTCCATTTTCTCATATGTAAAATAATTGGGTTGGACTAAATGACCTCCAAGTCATCATGCAGTTGACGATCCATGACCCTTTGATCTCAGGGGATTAGACTAGATGATCTCCAAGAGGTCTTCTGTCTCTAAATTTATGATACTACATTCCTACATCATGTAAAGATGAGGGCATTGCACTAGATACCTCTAATGGAAATGAAAATTTAAAGATCTTCCCTGCTCCTAGGCTAAAGTGCACCTGGAGCCTTGGGAGGGAGGCTTGATTTTCAGTAGATACTTTTTGATTGGCCAGTGGGTCCAGAAGGTTGTTACATTATCTGAGACAGGAGAAGGCTATATAAACCCTGATGTGAGGCTTTGTTTTGGGGTTCACTTTGATAAGTGTTCTGTGATTTGATCAGATGATACTCTGGGAAGCTGTTGTTGAGAGCCCCCCGGCTTTGAAAAACCCAGATGTTGATTTGGTATGGATGGAATGGTTGGACAGTTTGGAAACCTGTCTACTTGATCTGTTTCTCTGTCTTGATAATTCTGTCTGTATACTCTGACATTCAGGGTGCTGACCTTTTTCCTCTGAACTAGGTAAACGATATATGTTTGACTGATTAAAGTAAGCTTGTTAACCCATTTTGAGTTGCTTTCCTTTAACAAAGCAGATCTAAAAACCTGTGTTGGCAGCCACCCTGGGGATGCTGGGTTGCTTGCTGCTACAATACCCTCTAGAATCCCCACAAGCTCTAGAACCATAAGCCTGCTTCTTGAGCTAGCCCATTCCATTTTAGGAATTTAATTGTTAGACTCTAATTTTTAGGAAGCTTTTCCAAACATAAAAGCCAAAATCTGTACCTTCAGCTTCCATTGTTCTTTATACTGCCCTTGAGGATGATTAGAACAAATTCAATGCCCCTTCTCATTGACAGCTATTCACATACTGCAAAACTCATGGTTATCATGTTCCCCAACTCTAACATATATACTTACTTTCAGTTCTCCAGACTAAATGCCCCAAAGTCCTTCAATCAAAGCTTCTATGGCTTTAACTCATGACCCTTCATCATCCTGGTTATACTCTTATGGATACACTCTTACTTATCTATATCTTTTGTAAAATAGTGTAACCCCTTTCCCAAAGTCCATGAGGATGTGACTCTCTCATAGGTGGAGATGAATGCCCTGCTGTGTTTGAGGAAGAGCATGGAATTCATGAGAACAAGAGTCCTAGCCTTCACCAGGCCCCTTCAGAACTCTTCAAGCTTTATATATTCTTCAGGACTCTTCAAGTTGTGTGTGTGTTACTTTACATACTTCTGGTTTCCAGATTCAAGAGAAGAGCTGAAAGAGGCCAGGCCCCTTTTGGTTGCTCAAGAAAAAGGTCCTACAAGACATGAGAGGAGCCAGCGGCTCTGTCATGTCTCTATTCCCAGCTTGCTACTCCATATGCCATGAGGAGTTTCCCTTTGAATGAGATTCAGGATTTTCTCAAGGTTGATGAGAGTTATCTTGCTACTTCAGGTATACATCATAATATGTACTCATTTTCTGATTTCCATTTTGCTATAATTTGGATAAATGAGTTTCTTGGTTATTCCTAGTTGTGTTCATTGTAAAACTGGTATTTTTTGAGAAAAGGATCAGCTTTGGATATAAAACTTGGGCTCCCCCTTCTCCCCCATAAAAATGGCAAAATAATCAAAATTTAAATTGAATACAGTCATGTTCCCCAAGCTAATACCATTTAAGTGAGTAGAAAGATATAATTCTAGCTTGATACTCCTTTTCTCTGATGAGAGCAGAGTGGCCTCTGGCCCCAACAACTTGTTTTCTCTCCTGGCTGGAAAGGAAGTCTACCTTGAAAAACAGTGAGGGCACAAGAGGCTAAAGGTGTCTGATTTGTCTCCCTCTAAGTCACACAATGATACCCTCTTTACCTGTGGTGTATTTTGCCTTAACATTTATTTTCAGAACTGAACATAATATTGCACACATTGTGAGAGCAGGATAGAGGAAAGGGGGGTTATCAACTCCTTATTCCAGGAAGCTCTGTCTCTCATAATGTAATCCATGAGTTTGCTAGTAGCTATGACATTAAAATGTTTGTTCATATTGAATCACGTGGCCTCATTATGCAATTTGGGAAGGACAAAGAGATAATAAGATAATAGGATTAGAATTATAAAGTATCTTAAAGTTCATCTAGTCCAAATTTTCATTTTACAATTAAAGACCCTAAGTTGTAGAGAAGTTAAGTCATAGCAATCAACATATAAGTAGCACTTTGAAATTTACAAAGTACTTTACAAAGATTAACTCACTGGAGCCTAAAAACAACTGTTATCCTCATTTTATAGATGAGAAAAAATGAAACTGTGAGAAATTAGGTGATTTGTTCATGGACATATATTGACTAAATGTAGAGGGTAGGATTTGAAATCAGGTCTTCTCAACTCCAAGACCAGGACTTACTCACTTCACACACTGCAAACCACAGCCAGTAACTTACCCAGGATCACCCAGGAAATAAGTAGTATAACTAGACTTTAAACCTACTCACAATGCTTCCAAAGGCAATGTGTTTTTGACATCTAAGTCAACATAGTGAAATGAATAGAGTGCTAGAAATAGTCAAGAGGACTTGTCCTTAAACTCAGCTTCTGATCCTGTGTGACCCTGGGAAAGTTGTTTCACCTGTATGAGATTGTTAATATTTCCTTGTCCCTAAAAGGGAACAAGGATAATAAGCATTTATTAAGTACCTAATCAGTTTCAAAATCTGGGGTTACAAAAATGAAACTTCTTAAGGTCAACAAATTAATATAATTATATAATATTATATAATATTATATAAAGTAAAATGGCACATGTATATACATATACATGTGTGTATGCATGCATGTATGTGTACATATAGACACATACACATGTGTTTGTCTACCTATATGTATATGTGTGTATATGACTGTATATATGTATATATATATACACCTGTGTGCATAATCTGAAAAAAATTATTCATTCACTTCAGTTGTGTCCAAATCTTTGTGACCACATTCGAGATTTTCTTGGCAAAGGTACTGGAATGGTTTATAATTTCCCCCAGTTCATTTTACATATAAAGAATGGAGGCCAGGGGTGGGTAGGTGGCTCAGTGAATAGAGCACCAGCCCTGGAGTCAGGAGGACCTGAGTTCAAATACAGACTCAGACACTTAACACAAAACTAGCCATGTGACCTTGGGCAAGTCACTCAACCCCAACTGCCCTGCCTTCCCCCCTCCAAAAAAAAAAAGAATGGAGACCAACAAGATTAAGTGACTTCCTTAAGTTCACACAACTAGCAATGTATGAAACCAAATTTGAATTCAGCAAGATGTATCTTCCTGACTTCAGAACCAATGCCCTATCCACTGTGCCACCTATCTGACTCTATGAAAAAGTTCATTTGGGGAGGGAGTGGAAGGAGGGCATTATTAGGTTGTGGTATCAGAAAAGATTTTTAGAATAATTTTGAAGGAAACAAAGTATTATAAGAGGATGAATATTTCAAGTATGGGGACAAAAAGTGTGGAGACAGGGGGAGTATTGTATACAAAGAACAAAAATTCCAGGTTGATTGCACTGTAGAGCAAAGGAGTAGGAGTAATACATAAAAAGGATGTAATGGTATGTTGAGGCCATGTTGGAAAATACTTTAAAATCCAAAGAGAGAAATTTACAGTTTATCCAAGAGCCAAGGGTGAGTCACTGAATTTTAATGAGTAACATATCAACATGCGCAGAATGGGACTATAGGAAAAATCACTTGGGCAGCTTTATGGCAGATGAATTGGAGTGGGGAGAGACTTCAAAAAGAGTGAACTCTTTTTTTAAAGCAATTGGGGTTAAGTAATTTGCTCAAGGTTACATGGCCAGTTATTTCTGGGTGTGGTGCTAAGTATCTGAGCTCAGATTAGATCTCTAGGTCATCCCGACACTGGGGCCAGTGCTCTTACTCGCTGAGCCACCTGGCTTCCCCTAAGCAATTGGGGTTAAGTAACTTGCTCAAGGTTACATGGCCAGGTGTTTCTGGGTGGGTAATAAGTGTCTGAGCCCAGATTCGATCCACATGTCATCCCAACACTGGAGCCAGTGCTCTTACTCACCAAGCCACCTGGCTGCCCCAAGAGTAAACTCTTAAGAGACAATTTGCTGCAATCCAGAAAAGAGGTAGAGATAACTTGAATTACAGTGGCAAGTGTGTGAAAGAAGAGAAGAGGACATATGTAGGAGATATTATGACTATAGTAGGCACTTAATAAATATGTATGATTGGTTGATAGGTTTCAAAAACTTCATTGGTAAAAGAAGTTCTTCATCAGGAGTTCCTTCTTAAAGGAGTGTATAAAAGAGAAGGACTCAAGAGAGGGACCCTTATGAAATCATAGGTCTGCTTTAAAAAGAAAATATCCCCACCTATGCCATGGATATCTGGTAAATGCTCATACCTCCTGAACTGATGTCTCCACATGTAAAATGCTTGGGATCTATTCCTGAGAGCATGATGATGCTATGTAAAGGAAACACTTTGGAGAGAAAGATTATGGAGCATGGGTAGACATCACACAAGTAACTCTAGTCAGCTAATCAGCTGTTGAAAAAGAAGCTCTTTGTTTGAATAAGGAGACATTCACAAAGACCTATCAGCTTTCACTATGTCACTTTTGCTCAGTGCTCATAGTGGAGCTTAGAAACCAGTTAAGCAACCAGTAGTAGAGCTTTTGACCTTGGTCTTCTCAGCATCCCATCATTCCAGGGCTTATGTTTGTAACCAATGTAGCATCAGTGCCCCAAGGTAGATCAAATATTGCCTCCCTTTGTTTCCAAACTTCCAGAATCTGGGTTTCAAGGCAAATAAAAAATACATGCCCGAGGCAGAAGAAAAAACCTTTATGAGTGATGATTTACACCTCATCCCACAGTAGCTGAGAAGCAAGTAAATCCCACAGTTATGAACAAATAGGCCTGAATTCAGTGTGAACAACACTATGTAGGGATTGAAGTAAGTCATCAGTTGAATCAGACTGCTAGGTAGCAGAGCAGATAGTGTCAGCCTGTGTAAAGCCATGCATGAGCAGCTTTCCTGAGTACTGCTGCTGTGAACAGCTTTCAAGATTCTGATTACATAGTATAGTGAACACTCTATTCAGTAACCAATAAGAGAAAAACATTTACAGAAAAAACAAAATACAGCATTCACTATGTTACAACTTATCACAGAAAATCAAAATACAGCATTCACAATGACATCACTAAAATGGCCACATAGTTTTCACCAAAGTGGTCACAATAGTTTTCAACAAAGTATAATCATGTAGTCAATCACTAAATCCTTAATTCAATCACAAAGTACAAAAGTCAAAGTTCTCCACCCCTAGGTCATAGTAACTCATAATCTTCTCAGTCAGTACACAGTACCCAAGTAAAGTCTTCTTTCATCTTGACTCCAGGCTGACTCTCAGCTTCCATGGCTCCTCTTCCATAGCCCCAGCTCCAACTGACACCTGGGTTCAAAGGCAGGCAGCTCCCAGTTCTTTGTCCAGATCCTTGTCCAGTTATTCATCCAGTTCCCATTCCATATTGAAGTTCACAGTGTCCAGTCCACCTCAAAATCCTTCACAGTTCCTCTTTCTGGGAAGACAAAGCTTAATAGAGCCACAATAATATTCAAAGACATTGATGGAACCTTCATCAATTCACTATCTGCCTGTGAAATCAACTCAGACCCACCAACAAGGTCTGAGAACTCAACACAAATCATCAACATAGAAATCAACACAGACCCACAAACAAGGTCCAAGAGGTCAGCAGAAATCATCAGTAAAGTCCCAGGACCTCCAAAACCCTCCTCCAGGACTTTTTGTAAATATACAACCAGAAAATCCTCTTTCAGGGCTTCCAGTAAGGTCCAGGGCTTCTGTACAAAGTATCATAAACAAACATCAACACAGACAGAGCAGACAAACAGACTGCCCTTATACCAAAAGGCTTCTCCTTCTTGACTCTGCCATCACAAGAGTCTTCTTCTCAGTTCCTGCTGTCTCTAGCCCTTTATATAGTCATTAGCTCCTCCCCAGGAGTTCACAAGTTCTGTTTCTTAACAGACTGAAAAAAGGTGTTGATTCAATAGCTGAAACAAGGTGTGAACTACTTCTCTACTTTCCATTACATTAACAAATAGAGGCACTATACTTCATAATACTGCTGACTACACCATAATGTAATGCCGTGCATGCATGAGCAGCTTTCCAGAATAACACTACTGGGACCAGCTTTTAAGATTCTTATTACAAAGTATAGTGAACACTCTATTCCATAACTAATCAAAGCAAAACATTCAAAAAATCAAGGTACAGCATTCACAATTTTACAACTTATCATAGATAATCAAAATACAGCATTCACAACAACTTATCACAGAAAATTGCCACATAGTTTCCACCACAGTGGTCACAAAGTTTTGAACAAAGAACAATAATTTAGTAACTCAAGTATTCACAAAAAACTTAATTCAATCACAAAGTACAATAGTCAAAGTTTTCCACTCATGGGGCATACTAGGTTACAACATAATTACTCATTCAGTTATCAATCACTAAGTACAATCATTTAGTCAATCAATCATCCTTCATTATTCACTATTCAATCATTAGTAACTACACAGACCTTCCACTTCTAGGTCACTAGTAAATTTACAATTTCTTAATTAGTACACATTATCCAAGTAAAGTCTTCTTTCATCTCGACTCAGGGTGGTCTCTCAGATTCCCTGGATCCCCTTCCATGGTCTCAGATCCAACCTGGATTCACCAAACTGTAACCTGGGTTCAAGGGCAGACAGCTCCCAGGTCCTTGTCCAACTTTCTGTGCAGTTCCTGTTCAACATTGGAGCTCACGTTGTCCAGTTCATCTCAAATCCTTCCCAGTCTCTGTTCCCAGGAAGTCAAGGCTTAACAAAGCCACAAACACGTACAACCAAAGTACCAGCATCACTATCATGCTTCCTCAGTCTTTGGCAGCTCTGACTGGCTCTCAGAAATACTCAGCAACTCAGACTGGCCCTTGAAGTCATCAGAAGCTTCAGCTGGTTACCAAAATCAAAATCACTCCATCCAGGCTTTCAGAATCAAAATCATTCTTTCAAAACTGGGAGGGTCTTTCCTTTACAGCCTCTTCAGCTCCTCTTCAGCCTCCATGAGCCTGTTCCAAGAAAATCTTACTCAGTTTTTGATTCTCAGTTTTCTCCAGCCACTGCTCTGCCTCCAGATGCTTGTCCCAAGAAATTCTGTCTGACCCAGCAGGGGCTTCTCCTTATATACACAAAGCATTAATTTCCTGTTTCAGCCAACCCCTTCCTGTTACATCAGCAACAGTAATTCATACCTTCTGTTTCCTTAACAGAGGCTTGATTAAGTACTAAGGGATAAGTACCTTTCAGATTAGCAATACAAAAGGAACTTCAAATCTCATTACTATTACAGCCTGGA
Source organism: Petaurus breviceps papuanus (assembly GCF_028583685.1). Taxonomy (NCBI): domain Eukaryota; kingdom Metazoa; phylum Chordata; class Mammalia; order Diprotodontia; family Petauridae; genus Petaurus; species Petaurus breviceps. The sequence continues at coordinate 1,964,366 of NW_027185697.1, read as the reverse complement.
GTCAGGAAAGTATGTATTACTAAATACTAGCCTCAGACACTTATTAGCTGTGTGCTGCTGGACAAGTCACTTAACCCTGTTTGCTCCAGTTTCCTCATCTGTAAAATGAGTTAAGAAGGAAATGACAAACCATTATAGTATCTTTGCCAAGAAAAGGCCAATTGGGGTCACAAAAAATGGGACATGACAGAAACAACTGAACAACAGATATAAACATACACACACACACACACACACACAAATATGTATGCATATATGTGTGTATGTCCTAATAACCTTCCAAAATAATGAAACATGACTCAATATGATATCATAAGAGAGAGAAAGAGAGAGAGAGAACATCAAGGCTACAAATGACAAAATTTAACCCCCAGTATTGTATTACATTTCCAAAGACAATTCAGAGAGGCTCATTCATTTTTTTTTTCGTGGTAGCCAGTAAGATTCAATCCTTTTTCTTCAAGAGATAGAGTTGTTAATTGAATATTCATCCAACAAATCCTTTTAATGCAGAATAGCAATTCTCATTCTGTAATTTTGCTGTAAAGGAATGCAAGTGTGGGTTTTTTTTGTTTTGTTTTTTAGTTAACAAGCCTTCCCTGCCAATCATATATTTTGTTAGCATTTTATATGAATTAATACATATTATATATATATATATATATATTAATACATAGTGATGTATGTGCAATGTATGGCAATATTTGGGTGATTTTTTTTCTCTCTTTTGTGAGGGATCCAATAAAATCCAACTGTGTCTGTAAGTTTAATTTTCCACATTAAACATCTTTTCTAGGTCATATGAAGTATTGTGAAATTTTGTACTGGACACATCCTTCAGCTTCTAGAAGATACAATTTACTTTATATAGTTGGGCCCACCTTAATTTATGCATATAGTGACCATGATTATGATATCTTGCAGTCAAGTGCTTTTTTTAGTTCTAATGGGGAGGGGGCAGGGAAATGCTAAGAAATTTGGCAAAGCGATGCTTGCACAAATTGCATGTTTGCTCATTTTTTCGCCTCCCCATCACGCTTTCATTCATGACATCATATTCTGGTCCTAGTACTTCCAATGGATCAAATCCACAGAAGATTAATCCAGCTTCCACATGGCAGACTTTGCAATTCCTGAAGACGGCAGTCACGTTCTCTACTCAATTTTCTCTGTTCTCAAGTTTCCCAGTTACTTCAATCAGTCCTTATGTGGCATGATTTCAGTGTCCTTCATCACCTTATACATTTTCCTCTGGCTGTTCTCTAACTTATCAATATACTTCTTTAAATGTCATAAGTGTTCAGTTGTTTCAGTTATGTCCAGCTCTTCATGATCCCATGGACAGAGATCCACCGGGTTTTCTTGTCAAAGATAATAGAGTGATCTGTCATTTCTTCTTTAGTGGCAAACAAAGTTATTTGCCCAACGTCACAGAATTAAGAAGTTTCTGAGGCAGGATTTGATCTCAAATCTTGACTCCAAGCCCAGTGCTCTATCCACTGCAACATTTAGCTGTCTAAAGTGTCATACCTAGACCTTAACACAATACTCCAAATAAGTTCTGGCTAAGATGAAGTATAGTGAGACTAGAAATTCACTGGTATGAGTCAGCATGTAGTTTTATTTTTATTCTTATGTAGCATAAATTTGCATCATCATTTTGTTTTACATATTATTTTATTGTTCCACATTTAGTTTGTGATCCAACAAAGCACCTATTAGTATTTTTCTAAAAATTTATATTATTGGTTTGGTCCAATGTCCCAGTCTACCAATATATATTTTTTTAAATCCAAAATCTATCTTTCAACAAATAGTCATCATTCCTAGGTTAGTACAATGTGGGGATTTGATAATCAAGTCATCTATGCTTTTAATTTATTGAACTTTCATTTTATGGCTGGTATTGTTGCTGTTATTATATTATCAGAGAAACATTGACTAAGATCTAAATTTTAGAAGTAAGGACACTGGGACCCAGAGAAATGAAATGACTTGTCCAGTGACACATGAGTAGTAAGTGGTTGAGTCTCACATTGAAACCAGAAACTCTTGATTCTAAATCCAGGATTTTTTCAACTACACTATCATCCTCATCCTCTTCATCATTACTATCATTATTATCATCATCTTTAATGGTAAGCAAAGTAGTACTTTAGTGCTTGTTTCAGCTATTCAAGTGTCTTTGAACCTCACTTTTAATAGTGTCAAGTCTTTGTTGGAAACAGTATACATTTGCGCTGCCCTTAATAGATCTAAGGGAGTTTGGAAACATTCCCTGTCCTTAATAGGTCTAACATTATCACATGGAGCTCATGCTGGGAGGAGCTTGCCAAAAGAGAAGAACAAGAAGGGTGGAACAGGAAGGAGCAGAACAGATAAAAGCTCAAGCAGGAACTGAGAGCAGGGAGAGCTAAGAGAGAGAATGTTTGTGATGTCAGCACTCTGTCTGTTGTTCTGTCTGTTATTCTGGGTTGGTATTACTTTGTCAGACAGAAGGATTTTCTCTCTTGATTTGTGTTACTTTGTTAGACAGAAGCATTCTGTTGATTTGTGTTGATTACTCAGACAGAAAGTGAATTGAAATGATAATGCTAGCAATGTGTGTAAATATTGTTGTAGCTCTGTTGAGCTTTGTTTTCCTAGAAACAGAAACTGTGGAGAGCTTGGAGTGAAGCAGTCCCTGTGAGCTGTGATAGGGAACAGGACACAGGGGCAGAGAATTGTCTACATGTGAATCTAGGCAAGATATGAGAAAGCTGCTTACCTGTAAATCCAAGCAACAGTTAGATGAATCCAGGGAAGAGCTGGCAGTGGCCAGTCTATAAAAGAGGATCCATGGAGTTTGGAAGTCAGCCTTGAGTTAAGATGAAAGAAGACTATTTGGGAATTCACTGCTGACTGATGGAATTGTAACATACTGTGACCTAGGGGTGGATGGTGTTTGTACTTTCTGCTACCCCGATTATTGACTTAAGGATGATTGGAAGCTAGCCTGGAGTCAAGATGAAAGAAAACTTGACTTGGGCACTCTATATTGACTGAGGATAGTGTGACTTACTTAATGATATGTTTTGTTTAAGACTATGTGTCTACCTTATTAATAAGTTGTTATGTTATATTGTTGGGAATTTAGTTTCTTGAATGTTTTGCTTTAGTTTATTTCTGAATAGAGAGTTCACTATACTATGCAATCAGATCCTTAAAATTATTCAGAGCAGCAGTCTTCAAGAGAGCTGATCATGATTGACTTTACATCATCATCTTCTCCACTATCACTATCATAAAAATTATCATCATATTATTAATTTTTACTATAATAGTTCAAAAACACAAGAAATGTAGGTATATGTAGAAAAATATTTACAGTGACATTTTTTTGTTTTATAACAAGGAATGGAAAACAAAATAGATGGTGGAACAAAACATGGTATTTAAATGTCATGGAATATTATTACTCCATATGAAATGAGGAATATAATGGATTCAGAGACATGGTAGGAAGACATGTAAGAACTTATTGAAAATGAAATGTGTAGAAGCCAAGGTGAAAATTTATAAGATGAGCATAATATTAAAAAGAAACACAACTTTGAAAAAAAATCAGAATCCAGATCAGTCTTCTGATTAACAAGCATTGAGCAAGCTCTTACTATGTGCTAGGTACTTTGCTAAGTTCTAAGGATGCTCAGTGCTAGGCATACAAAGAAAGAGCAAAAATATACAATGTCAGTCAACATAATTGATAATGGACAATCATGAATGTAGAAGAACAAAGATGAAGCAAGCTTCTCATTATTCAGATATGTGATGGTCGAAAGGTATACAAGGAGACACAATATGCTCATACATGTTATATGTATGTATTTGTTTTGCTTAAGTATATTAATTTGTTAAGGGATTCCTTATATTTTATGGGAAGACGGTTAGTGGTAAATGACAGTGATAAGTAATACAAAAAAATGAAAGAACAATGACAAAATGTAAAAATAGACAAAAAGAAACTAAAAGAAATTCAGAAGTTTATGAAAATAAGTCAATTTTAAAACTAACATGCTAAATTTAATAACCCTCCCCAAAAAATTGACATAAAGCAACACCTCACAATTTCATGTATGCATATTGTTTTGTTTTGTTTTGTAAATTGTTAAGTACATAATTTTAAAAATACTTTAAAAATACTTTGGCAGTTATCATAGTGTCTTCAACATCACAACTATCTTATAAATATTAACAAAATTAAACTGAATTACTAAGTTTTTAGTCAATCAAAACATATACTTTGGTCTTTTACCACCTGGGCCTACTATGATCTTTTTCATCATCTCAAAGCAGCTAGGTGGCATGGTGGCTAAGTGCCTGAGTTAGAGTCCAGAAGTCCTAAGTTCAAATCCCATCTCAGACACTTGTCAGTTGTATGTGTCTAGGCAATCAAACTCAACAACCTCATCTCTTCAGTGGGGATAATAGTGCCACCTACATCACAGGGTTTTAGTGAAGATAAAATGAGGAAGTATTTATAAAGTGGTTTCAAAGTTTAAGTAATATGTAAATTCTATTTTTCATATGTCAAAAGGGCAGTGGGGTTGTCTTAAATTTCTCCTATATTCCAATTGAACTTAATTCTAAGAAAAAAAAAGAAACTTGCCTCCCATAGAGTTTTTATGCTTATTTTATCACATAATGAACATTGTGTAAGCCAGCATGTTTCTCTTTTGACCTCAGTGGCCAAAGAACTGAGAAGTAAGTTGAGGAACAACTTGCTGTATTCACTCTCTTGGAAGCCTAGTGGCATCAAACTCTCTGGGACTCCTTTATATGATCTCTGTTCTGTTATATTTATTTTTTCCCTCTTTTTGTTGTGTTTTATCCTGCAAATATCCTCAAATCCTTTAAGAACCAGTCATGATAAAAAAAAATAAAAATTTAAAAGTCTAAATAAATATAAAATCCCACAGAAATCATGGGGCTCCAACTGGCTTGATCTGTGTGAACTTATGCCAAGTAAATTGAACTAAACCATGATAATTTACATACCAACTATGTTATGAAGAAAATCAACTCTGAAAAACTTGAAAATTCTAATAAATTAAATGACAATCCATGATTCCAGAAGACAGATAATGAAGCATTCAACCCACTCCTGTCAGAGAGGTGGTGGATTAAAAATGCAGATTTAGCTTTTGGTTATAGGCAATAAAGAAATTGGCTTTGTTTGAGTTTGAATGTTTGTCTTGTGGATTTTTTTTACTTTTTTATGTTTTGGTAGTTATTTAGAATGGCAAAATGGATAGAATTCTGAACCCAGAGTCAAAAAGATGAGTTCAAATCCAGCCTTAGACACTAACTCTATAACACTAAACAAGTCATTTAACCAATATCTGCCTCAGTTTCCTTAAATCTAAAACTGGGGTCATAATAACATCTACCTCAAAGAACTACTGTAAGGAGAAAATGGCATAAGAAATTACTAAGTAGGCTCTTTCTAAAGATTTTTTTTGCTATCCCTATTCTTTTCCCTTTCCCCACTAATTAAAAAATAAAGCAAATAAAAATAAATAAGGAATAATGAAAAGCAATAGTTTAGGTTCTTTGGAAGCTGACAGAAGTTGAAGTAAAAAAAGAAAAAAAAATACAATGAGGAAGGGAAGGGTAAAGGAAGGATCTCACCTGGAATATCACAAGCTGTTTACTTGTTACTGTCAATTGTCATTATGATATTTCAGTATTTACATATTCAGAGGTTACAAAAATACATTGGCATCATCACTTGCTAAAACAAACACTAAATTTGTAACTCAGTGTTAATATTTTCAATTTAATCTTATTTTTAATAAGCAAAAATCAATCTTCACCCACCCTACTGAAGGAAAAAAATTAAACTAAAAGATAATAACAAAAAAATATACCCACAACCTTCTTGTACCAAATATGCAGATAAGCTAACCAAATACTTTTCCACAACCAAAAAACATGTATTTCAATCTTTATACTTAGTATATCATCTCTCTATCAGGATGAGCATAGTGTGTTTCATCATGAATCTACTGAAATCCAATGTTGTCTTTGAGTTCATCAGAGTTCTGAAGTCTTTCAAAGTTCTTTGTCTTTACAGTGTTCTTACTGTTGGGTAATTTCCTGTTTTTCTCAATTCACTGTGTGTCAGTTTATATAAGTCTTCCCAGGATTCCCTGAAACCATCCCCTTCAAACTTTCTCAAAATAGTATTCCATTATATTCATATGCCATAATTTGCTCAATTATATCACAATTGATAGGAACCCCTTTAATTTCCAGCATTTTAACATAACAAAACAGCTACTATTGATAATATTTGTATATACAATTAATTTTTCTTTTTAAAAAAAAATCTTTTACATATGGAACTACTAGTGGTATCTCTGGTTCAAAAGGTATGGATTTTTTAAGCCCTTTTATACTTAGAGTCCCAAATTGCCTTCCAGAATGTCTGAACAATTTCACAGTTTCATCAGCAGTACAGTACAGTACCTACTTTCCAACATTTGTAATTTTTCCTTTCGATCAACAGTGCTTAATCTGAATGCTATGATGGGGAATCTGAGAGTTGTTTTAATTTGTACTTTTCTTGTTAATAGTTTTTGGAAAATTTTACATATGGCTATTAATAGCTTAGCTTTCTTCCTCTGAAAATTGCTTATTTATATCCTTTGACCAATTATCAATTATCAACTGGGGAAAGGCTCTTTTTTTTTTTTAATTTGCAATAGATAGATAGACATAGATAGATATGTGTGTATTTATTTGGATAGGGATATATGTATGTGTGTATATACACACTTATATGTGTATACACACATACATATGTGCATACATATGTACATAATTTATGCACATGCATACATGTGTATACATGTATAATTGAAGACCTCTATCAGAGAACTTAGATTCTTCTATTTTAATTTGAACTTCATTAATTTTGTGTAAAACTTTTATAAAAATACATAAGCAAAATTGTCCTTTTGTCATTTTTTTTAATTTTATTGTTTGTGTTCCTCTCTAGCTCTGGTATATGCACAAACTCTCCCCATGATCATTGATATGAAATGTGATTTTTTTTCTTACTTTTTAATTTACTTATGACATCATCCTTTAAAGCTATGTATCCATTTCAAGATTATCTTGGCATATGGCATGAGATGTTGATCTATATCTAGTTTCTGTTCCTCTGTGTTACTATGCCCAGGATGTTCTTAGAGTGGAGTGTGACTATCCATCTTATTTTAAGAAAGTGAGGTATTGGGAAGTGGAAAGACCACATGCCTTCACAGATTTATAAAATCAAGAAATTTTAGACTTGGAAGGCCTGCTACAACAGTGATATCAAACTCAAATAGGAATTCAATATGGCTGCCACATGTTGAGCTAGAAAGTCACAAATTCGCATTATGTTGCAGTGTATTCTCATGTATGTTGTTAAATAGTTTCCAACTATTCCAACTATATTTTAATATAGTTTGGGTCCCACTTGGGACTTTGGGAGACATGAGATTAACACCACTGTTCTATAGTTTCTCTTTCATGCCCTAGACCTGCAAGTATCTTGGCAACATCCCTGAAATATGAGAGGCAAGAATAAGATCAGAGACTTCAAGGAAAGAGGATCCCTCAAGCTTCTTGTGGCAGCCCATTGCCCTCTGTCATATCTCTCATTTGGGGAAGATTTTCTATATGGAACTGAAGTCTATTTTGATACATCTTCCATCTAATAGCCTCATTTCTGCTGTCTTGGCCAAAACAAGCCAAGTTTAACCTAGTATCCCTAGTATCTCCTTATCATTCCTTCAAATGTTTAAAGACATCCCTTCTCTCCATTCTAAGGTTTCTCTCTTTAAAGCCAAATGGCAAAGTATTTAGGAAAACTAGATCCATATGAAGTAGTCTTGCTGTTGCTCCTAATTTTATCAAGATAACCAGCATCTTCATCGCCATTCTGAAATTGCAGTCTTAAATCTCCTCACCATTTTAGGTACCCTCCTTTGAGTGTCTTCAGATTGTCAATGTCCTTGTGACCATAGGCAATCTCTTCACCTCTGTTTGACTCAGGCTCCTCAGTGGTAGAAAAGAGAAATAATAAACCTATCTTCCAAGGTTGTAATGAAAATTAAATGAGATAATTATAAAGTGGCTAACAAAAAGTAAACACTTTTTAAGATGCTTCCTCCCTCCCTCCCTTCCTTCCTTACCTCCTTCTTTCCTTTCTTTCTTCCTACCTTCTCCCTTCCTTCTTCCTCCCTACTTTCCTTTTCTATTTTCCACAGTATTTTAATGAGTTCTCTTATAATACAGGTTTATATCAACACAGTCAAAAGAGTCAGATCCCCAAGAAATTTACAAGCACTTTAAATAAACCAAAATAAATATTATTTTGTTCAAGCCAATAGTCTTTCATGTGTGAGACAGGAGGCTTAGTAATAAACAAAGTGTCAGTAATGCACAGTGATTGTAGAAAACTTGTACCCTGTACCATGTACCCACCATTAAAGACTTCAAAACACAAAAATTAACCCTAAATATTGAAGTAGAATTGAGGTATGATTCTGAATTTGTTTTGTTTTCTCAAAGAATGCATGAAAGAAAAAAGCACATAAATACAAAGCTTTATGACCAAGCCCTGTGCTATTACTGATCAAATATTCTTTGCTCTGAAAGCAAACAAAAACCAAAAAAAAATTTCCATCTATTTGGAGCAGAAACAACTTTCAAGTTAACACAACTGAAAAATGAGACGGGGGATGAAATAAAAAGAAAGGACAACATATGGTCACAAAGTGGTTCAAAATATCATAAACATAAGTCCACAAAGGAGGGGTGGGTTATTAATGCATTTGGTGAATGTACTTGCTGAGAGGTCTGTCCAGAAGCCATGATGGGAGGCTCCTATGTTGTGTATCACTTGGTCCACTGCCTGGCCATTCTGTCATGTTCTGCTCTGTTGGTTGTGTACTGAATGGTGATACCTCCCACAAGGGGGTCAGCAGGGTTGCAATCTGTGAGAAGTGAGCAGATGGAGAGAAGAACATTAGAAAAGGTAAGGGCTGGACTCCAGTTCTTTAGAATGTCCAGACAGATCATCTCTAGGCTATTAATATTACAGTGATAAGTTTCTGTCCTAAATATAACCTTAGGTGCTTTAAATGGGTAGTCTGGTGAGAAGGTAATGTCAAGAAAGAAAACTCCTCTTCCATAGACAGACCCTAGGGTGTCTCAAGATAGTTGACTGTCATTCATAATGTCTCCTTTGGGGCCAACATGACAGTTTGGAGGAAGATCCAAAGTAATGACTGCAAGTTCTTTCTGAAATATTTTTGCGCAATTTGACAAATTATAAGCAGTCTTGCTAGAGATCTTGCCTTCCTTTTCTCTTGGGTTGAACTTGCCCTCAGTTCTTGTTCTTCTTTAGTCCTTTAAGTTATCTCCATCAGAACATCCTCTGCTGCTAGTACTTGGGTTGTCTTCAACTCTTTGACCTTCTGTGGGTATCTTTGATGCTGGGCTAGGAGAGAGTGTATGCAGGTAGCTCACTGTCTTGGGCTGATAGAGGAGAGGGAGGAGGAGGCAGAGGAGAAAGGAGTAAAAGAGGAGGAGAAAGGGGTGTTCATTGATAAGAATTTAGAGAGACTCAGAGCCCACCACCACCATTGCTCTGCCACATTTATTCATGCACCCACATTCCTACGTCCTCACTTGATCTGGCCTACTTTGGCTCCCAAGATTCCCACTTTCTTCCACTTGGACTCAGGCTCCAGCTCCTGATTCTCAGGACTCTGTGAAAAGTGAATCCACCAGCACCTTGCTTAGTGGGTTGCCTTACACACACACACACACACACACACACACACACACACACACACACCAATATTCACCTCCCTCCTTTCTTCTTCTTTCCTAAATATAGCTCCCCCCAAAAAACCTGAATAAATATTCCAAATATAGTAATAGCAGGGCAAGGGTAATCATAAACTTGTGGATTTAGAGTTGAAAAGACCTTAGACACTATTTAGTCTAGCCCTCTCTTTTTTACAGAGCCAAGGAACTGAGGTCAACAGTGATGAATTGACTTGCCCATTTCCCTCATTAAGGTTCTGCAGGCCAAGTGAATAGAGCACTGGCCCTGGAGTCAGGAGGACCTGAGTTCAAATCTGGCCTCAGACACAACACAAAACTAGCTGTATGACCTTGGGCAAGTCATTTAACCCCAACTGCTCTCCAAAAAGCAAAAACAAAACAAAACAAAATATTCTGCAGGCCACAGGGTGGCTAGGTGGCACAATGAATAAAGTCTCAGACACTTAACACAAAAACTAGCCATATGACCTTGGGCAAGTCACTTAACCCTAATTGCCCTCCAAAAAGCAAAACAAAACAAACAAACAAAAAAAAAGATTCTGCAGTCCAGGCATTAGCAATATGTGGACCAAGAATCACCAGAAGAATAAATTGGTTTTCAAAGAGGCAGAGGAAATAAACTCCAAATTGCCAACATTCTTTGTATTATAGAGAAAGCAAAGGAGCTCCAGAAAAATAAAATCTACTTCTGCTTCATTGGCTACACTAAAGTCTTTGTGTGGACACAACAAAACATGGCAAGTCCTCAAAGAGATGGGAGGACCAGATCCTCTTACTAGTCTCCTGAGGAACCTGTAGGTGAGCCAAGAAGCAACAGTTAGGACCAAATATGGAACAATGAATTGGTTTAAGATTGGGAGAGGAGTAAGACAAGGTTATATACTATTATCTTATTATATATGCAGATTGCATCATATGAAATGACAGATCAAAAACTGGAATCAAAATTTCTGGGAGAAATATCAACAATATCAGATACACAGGCAATACCACTCTAATGACAGAAAGTGAAGAGGAATTAAGAAGTCTCTAGATGAGGGTAAACACAGAGAGTGATTAACATTAAAACATACAAAAAACCTAAGATCTTGGCCACTGGTCCTAACATTCCCTGCCCCCCCCAAAAAAAAGGGAGGGGGAGGGAGAAGAAATGGAAGTAGTGTCCAATTTTATACTCTTGGGCTCAAAAATCACTGCAGATGGTGACTACAGTCATGAAATTAAAGAGGTTTCCTTGAAAGGAAAACTACAGCAAATATGGATGGAGTGAGTACACTAAAAATCAGAGACATCACCTAGCTGATGAAGGTCCAGATATTCAAAGTTATGCTTTTCTTTTTCCTGTAGCAATGCATAGCTGAAAGAGTTGGACTATCATGAATACTAAGCACCACAAAATCAATGCTTTTGAATTGTGGTGCTGGAGAAGACTTTGAGAGTCTCTTGGACAGTAAGGAGATCAAATCACCCAATACTTAAAGAAATTAATTCAGGTTATCCACCAGAACATAAAATACCAAAGCTAATGTTTATATACTTTGGTCATATAATGAGAAGATGGGACTCATTTAAAAAGACCCTAATGTTTGAAAAGATTAAACACAAAAGGAAGAGGAGACAGAAGAGCATAGGGTAGACAGATAACATCATGGATAAAACAAGCATGAATTTGGACAACTTCAAGAGACAGTGGGGGATTAAAGGCACTGGTATGATATAATTCTTGGAGTTATGAAGAGTCATACACAACTAAAAGGCTGAACAACAACAGTATGTCATGCCTCTCAAAAAAAGAGTAGGGGAGCATTTATGGCTATCCCAACACAGCCCATTTTGAGGGAGATTTTGGCTTAATTTAATGACTATTTTATAAAAAAGAATCCAGGTTTATCTAGAGCTCTATCTATCTACTATCCTACACAGATGCTTCAAAAGCATCAAAAAAAATCAAGTCTTGGTCAAGTTATACAGCTACCTAGTAGCAGAGTTAGAATATAAACCCCAGAACTGTAACTCTCAAAACATTAAATATTCCATTTTTACATTCTATTCTACTTTTCTCGGTAAAGGACTACAAGAGTAGAATGTTTTATTTGTTGTCATATGCAATCATGTCAGGTGCTTTTGCTTAATTATTTTTTCTGTACCTTACAAGAGAAGGTTTTATAATAAGTGAATTTTGGGGGTAGGCTTTTTCCAGAAATAAAAATTATGTAATAACAAAAGTCTTCAATAAAAAATATGTATTCAAAACAATAAAATGGAGACATGGGCCTAAATAAATCCTTCTGGGTTTGAAAGTTTAAGCTTCCATGAGCTTCTGAGAAATTTGTAATAGGATTTCTTACAGGAAGAAAAGCGTTTCAGAAGAGAGACTTAAGGAACAGGGACACCAGTTCTGTCAACTGTATCTACTAGTCAATTGTCAGTTTAGTAGAAAAACTTATGATTATACATATATAATCATTTTCTGATGGACACTAATGATTGAATGAAAGCAGAAAAAATGAATCCAAACAACTGTTTCACTGAGAAAGGTGCTGTGCTAAATACTAAGTATTAATCTGCTCAAGTCAAGAAACAATTTACTCAGGAGGAAACAGAGATCCCCTGAGCTTTTCCATGGCCTCTGAAATGATAGCAAACAAGAAAGGCTCAGAAGTGTAAATTGTATTACAATAAGTGGGTTTTGTTGATAGTCACTGTCCAGTCTGGCAACATGGCTTGGCAGGCTGAATAAGAGGCTCTCTCATGGAGAGTTGCTGATTGAAAAAAAAAGTCCTTTGATTCAATTCCAACATTTGAGTCCTGGTACAAGAAACACCTCTTCCATGTAGACAGCTAGGTCCAACTTTTCACCATTTAAAAAATGGTTGATTGTAAATTTAACAATAATCAACAATCATAAAACATTATCTGAAACTACAGGACATGTTCTTTCTCTGAAGGCATAACTCCTCTTCACCATACAATTCACTTAGTAATTAATAATCAACCATCTTAAATTTGATGCAATGGGATTCCATTGAAATGGTACATCTAATGTGCTTTGTAAATATTAAGAAGCTGAATAAATTTAGCTTTTACTATCATCATCATCACTCCCACCACCATCATCATTCTCATGGTCTATACCTGTGATTGAAGCACCTGCTGGCTCAGTGGATAGGGCACTGGTCCTAGAGTCAGGTGGATCTGCATTCAAATCTAGCCCCAGACAGTTCCTAGTTCTGTGACCCTGGGCATGATTACATGACAAAATGGATCCACTGGAGAAGGCAATGGCAAAGCACTCCACTATCTTTGCCAAGAAAATCCCAAAGGGGGTCATGAAAGGTCAGATACAATGGAAACAACTGAAGAATAACATACCTATGATTCCATCAGCATAGGGAATTCCCGGCCAAGATCTTCCCTCTGCCACTTTAACTCGCCACCTGCTTTGTAATTTATATTCTCAGAAATGCCTGGAGGACTAAAAGGTTAAGTGACTTGCCCAGGATCCCAAAAAGCAACATGTGACAGAGGCAACACTTTAACCCCTCTATCTGTTGTCAGCTGTCCATCTGCTACACAACGGTACCAAGTACAAAGTAGGTACTTAATAAACGCTTCTCAAAAAGCAATGACCAAATCTGGAAAAAAGGTAAAATCACCTTTAGATATTAGAAGCTAAACCATCCTGAAAGTACTTAAATCCTAGTCTCCTGGAGCTCTGGAGCTAGAAAGGTCTTTCAAGGTGAACTCTGACCATCCAGAACAAATAGATTGTCCTCTGGAATTTCCTAACCTGACCTCTTGATGCTAGGCAGCAGAGTAGATAGAGCACTGGACTTGGAGTCAGGTAGACCTGAATTAAAATCTGGCCTCAAATACTCAGTAGCTCTATGACCATGGACAAGTCGGTAATCTCTTTGAGTCTTATGTCCCTCATCTGTGAAATGGGGATAATAACAACACCTACTTCACAATGTTATTGTGAGGACCAAAGGAAATAATATATGGAAAGACTTGCAAACTTTAATGACTATATAAATGCTATTTATTGTTAATTATTTTTTCTCTTTTTCCAGTCTTCTTATACTTAGCTCCCTTCCATCCATTCTCTATAACCCATTTGCACTGACCCACTTGCAGTTCTATGCAAGCAACATTCCATTCCCCAGTCTTTATATTGGCTATTCCCTATTGCTCCCTTCCCCCATACCTGAAATGTTCCCCTTCCTTACTTCCTCTTCATATTTTCTTAGTTTTTCTTCAACCTCAACCCAAATGTCAGTTCCTACAGGAGACCTTTCCTGCCCATACCATCCCTTCGCTAATGCTTTCCCTCTAAACTTCTCAGAGTATAGACTTGACATACCTAGTTATTTACATGCTAGATAATATTTGTATGTTGTCTCCTCCTGAGAATTCCCATTCCCTCGGAGAAGGACTCCTGTTGCTTTCTTTGTATCCCCATCTTTGGCACCATGCTTAACACATAATGATTGCTCAAGAAATTCTTGATGACTGCTTGATTGCTTCAGTCCAACTTTTATTGTTCAGTTACCCCTCCTCCTAATCCTCTGCAAAAGAAATATACTCACATAAGAGTCTTCAGTACAAGAAATCATAGGATATTCCCTCATCTCCGTACATGTGTATAGAAGTAGTAAGCTATCTAACTTCCTGAAAGCTTCTTCTATAAACAAGTAAGTGCTGTGAACAATTCGCATATTTTAATTACCATAAATCAACTTTTACTTAGGATATATACTTTGAAGATAGAGCAAAAAGAGAAGAATAAATACCCTGTCCCTACATCTGAGGGCACCCTCCTCTCTCTTGGATCCCTTGGAAAAGTGGGGCCGAATTTAACACTGTTTCTCCAAAGCATTTGCCCAATCAAGTTCATTTCTAAATGACATGAGTGATAGGTAGATGAGTCTGCATCTCTGCTATTGTTTCTGAAGGTTTGAGACTTCATTGCTCCTTATTTGTCTTCAAGCAAATCCCAGGATTTCCTCTGTAAAGTCATTTCCCTGACCTTGTAAGGCTTAGAAGGTCATAGCCATCCCCAATCCTTTTCATGTAAAATAAGAAAGAACAACTACAAAAAGGGAAAGAACTAAGGCCTATATTCCTGGGCCACATACTGAGAGAAGTGATGCTATTAAGATCCTGATTTTATAGTTGAGGAAATGAAAACTGACCAAGATTAAGTGACTTACCCAGGGATCATACAGGTAGAAAGTGTCAGTTAGAATCTGAACCTGAGTTGTTGGATCCCATATTTACAGGTGGAAAGGGCATTAGAGTCTCTTGCAAAGCTCCTTTCTTTATATCCTCATCTCTCTCTCAGCAGAACAGCAGACTGGCAAGAAAGAAACGGAGCAAAGCCAATCAGATAGCGTATTTCAATGCTGTCTTTTGGTAAGGCAGTCCTGTGTGTTTTCAGGAAAAACAAGAGAGAGAGAAATCTATGTTGTCCTAACCCAAGTTCCAGATCATCAGGGAAATGAACTACTTATCCAGGCACTGTATATGCTAGCAAAGTGACAAGCACTTGTTTTCCCCGGGAACCAATGTTTCCATGGAGGGACGGAGAGATCTCAGAAATATCCTGTCTCTTCTGTGTGTGCAAATTTTGGTGGAGTGATTGATAGGAAGTCTACCTCTAATGGCAGGGGAAGAGGCTCATTCCTTTGTTATTGGGCCATATCTACAATGACCATTATCCACACGACTCACAATCTGCCAAAATGTCCACCCACCAGATGGCTTCAGTTCCATAGAGCTGAAATGTTAATCAATAAATGATTGAATTGTGTTCCCCATTATTGCTGCTCCCAATCTGGCAGACACAAATTGGTATCTGTCTGGCTTCCAAAGTCCAAGGGGAGAAAAGAGTCTGTAAAAAGGGATCGATTAGCGGCGTACAGTCGTGCGTTCACTTTTATTGTCATTTCTCTTTAGAAATGGATAATTATAGGATGTGATATCTTGCAGTAGATTCTTACAATGTTTTAACTTTCATTGGAGATAAGATCAGGAGACACTGGCAACAAGAGGTGTAGGTAGATAGATAGATAGATAGATAGATAGATAGATAGATAGATAGATAGATAGATAGAT
>NW_027185697.1:1886340-1948351 GCF_028583685.1 Petaurus breviceps papuanus | reverse complement strand
GATAGATAGATAGATAGATAGATAGATAGATAGATAGATAGATAGATGGATGGATGGATGGATGGATGGATGGATGGATGGATGGATGGATGGATGGATGGATGGATGGATGGATGGAGAGAGAAGGGGAGAGATAGAGACAGAGAAAGAAAGGGAGGGAGAGAGAGAGAGAAACAGGGAAAGACAGAAAGAGAGTGGTTTGGAATCTGGGGACTGACAATCAATATGAGTTCTAAAATTTAGTCTGTGTAGAGTATTGGGAAAATCACTTCATCATACTGTTACAGTCATGATTCTAAATTGAGGTGTAACTCAGAGGAGACCTCCTCCAGGGGCATTATGCTAGACATATGAAGAAACTAAGACTCCATAAGTTTAAATGACTTGTCCAAAAGAACAGGAAAGGATAAGCATTTATTAAATGCCCACTTTGTGATGGGTACTGCGCACTTTAAACGGGCACTTTAAAATGTTATCCCATTTCATCCTCACAATAATTCCATGAGGTGACTGCTGTTAAGATTATTGAGGAAATTAATGCCTACAGAGGTTAATTGACTGACCCAAGGTCACAGAGATAGAAAGTGACAGAATTAGAATTTGAACTCAGTTTACAGGATCCTAGATTTAGAAGTGGAAAGGGCATTAAAGATCATCAAATCTAACTCTCAAATAGCTAATAATTTTTGGAGGGAAGATCTGAACTCAGGTCTTCTGACTCCAAGTCTCAGGCGCTATGACTTCCATATTAGTACTCTTTAAACTGAACAAATAACTAAGAGCTAGCAGCACTTTAAGCACAAATTTATCCTTTCCTCATTAAGGACTCTTTCCTGCACTGAGTCCCAGGATCACAGATGTGTGACCCTGATCCTCATTCAGACTTTAAAACCATCATATACTTGCACTATAGAACTGAAGGACCTATGCCAATGTCCTATTTTTCACTACTTACTCTCTAGGTGAACTTTTGTATCCCATGATCTCCCTAGTTCTCATTGTCCCTATATATACAACATGAAAAAATTTTACTAGATGACGGTCTTCAAAATTCAAATCTTGTATCATATATTTACACATTACTTTCCTTCCCCCCCCCCTCAGAAACTTACCAGCTTCCTAAAAAAGAATTGGAGAAAAAAATGTCCAGATTGAGTCCTTTCTTCCTTCATTGTTTGCCTCTTTCCCTTCTTCCCTCCTTCTTTCTTTTACTTCTTTTACTTTCATCCATTATTCATTTAACTGTCAAATTATTTTTCCTAAAGAGGTCTGACCATGTCAATGTCACCTCCCTCATCAATAAACTCTAATAGCTCTCTGTTACCTCTAGGGTCAAATATAAAATCCCCTGTTTATCTTTAAATTCCTTCACAACTTGGTCCCTTCCTATATATCCTATCGTCTTATACTCTATTCTGCCTCACATATTTTTTGACTAAGTGACACTAGTCTCCTTGCCATTCGCCACAGAAGAGACTCCAATTTTCAACACTGGACATTTTCTCTAGCTGTCACCCTTGCCCAGAATTCTTTCTATTCTCCTCTGTGCCTCCTGGCTTCTCTGGCTTCCTTTGTATATTAGCTAAAATCCTGCCTTCAGCAAGAAGTCTTTTTTGATATCCCTTGAACTCATTTTCTTCCACCTGAGATTATCTGCAATTTATCCTGAATATAAATAAATATGCATATATGTGTGTGTGCTTATATGGGTAATGGACATATATTTATATGTATATGCACATGTATGTGTATATATACACATATAGAGATATATATGTATTTGTAAGTGATTTATTTATAGTTTTTTTTTTTATTTTGTGTCTTCCATTAGAATGTGAGCTCCTTGATGGAAACCACTAATTTTTTTCTCCTTCTTTATATCCACAGTATTGACTAAGCCCAGTGCTTGGCACATAGCAGGCCCTTAATCAACATTTTGTTGCCTTGTCTTTTGACGTGACTTATTTCCTCTTCCATGCTAATAAGATATCGAGTTTCTTTGCCTATGTACAAGAAAATAAATGGATTGAGGG
The DNA here is from genome assembly GCF_028583685.1 of Petaurus breviceps papuanus. Lineage (NCBI taxonomy): Eukaryota > Metazoa > Chordata > Mammalia > Diprotodontia > Petauridae > Petaurus > Petaurus breviceps. Next base: position 1,946,318 of record NW_027185697.1, on the reverse strand, counting down.
AACAGATTTTCTGTATAAACTTTTGTTTCTTCCTTGCATTTTTAATGGGTATGGGAGATAAAATATTTAGAATATTGGAATTACTACTCTGTTAGAATTATTCTTATAAATATTTAGAATATTGGAATTATGCTATAAATATTTAGGCTACTATAAATTTATCCCATATATTATACTGGAATTATTCTAAATATCTAGAATATTTGAAAAATTATTTGAAATATTTAGAATTAGCTTACTTTTTTAAAATTTACCAGTTCCTTCTTTTAAGGGTTGAAATATGTTGAGGACAGAACAAGAGTAAACTTAAATGTTTGTATATAGTTGGAATTGGCTCTATCTCTAATAAAAATTTGAGAGACAACATAACATAGTGAAGAGTGCCCCCCCCAACAAATCAAAAGGAAGACTTGGTTGTTACTGGATGCTTATCGATTGGGTGGCCATTAACTGATGTTTGCCATCGCTTTGGGAAAGGATATGTTAAACATGCCATTTGACTTCCCTGTGGATTTCTCATCATCATTTGAACTCAAGTTTATGTCTCACCTCTCAATTCAAGTAAAATCAAGTCAATCAAAGCCTAATGTTTACTATGTGCCAGGCACTGTGCTAAGCACTAGGGATGCAAAGAGAGACAAAAATAATTCCTGCCTTTAAGGAAGTCCCAGTCAGCAGAGTCAACATGCTAATAATGATGTATAACCAAGATAGATAGATAGATAGATAGATAGATAGATAGATAGATAGATAGATAGATAGATAGATGGACGGACGGACGGACGGACGGACGGACAGACAGACAGACAGACAGACAGACAGACAGACAGATAGATAGATAGATAGATAGATAGATAGATAGATAGATAGATAGGAGAAAAACAAATAGACAGAAGGCATTTGTATGGGGTGGGAGCAAGAAGGAAAGGCAACATTTAGAAGGCAAGCCTTCTTGAATGGATTTTGTAAGTCATTTTCATATTTTTCTGGTCCTATTGTGGGAAGTGAGATAACAACAGTCATAGGAGAGATGATGGTCTGAATGAACAAGTAGAAAGAATTTGAAAGAAAACATTCTTTTCAGGGGCTGGTTAGGTATACTGGGTTAAATGTTTACTCTCAAAAAGGCTCAGTGGTTTTGAGGATGTTTGTTATCTTATGCACACACATATACAGCAGCTAGGTGGCACAGTGGATAATTGAATGATAGGCCTGGAGTCAGAAAGACTCATCTTCATGAGTTCAACTCTGATGTCAAACACTCATTGTGTGTCCCTGAGTATGTCACTTAACCCTTTGCCTTAGTTTCCTCATCTATAAAACGACCTAGAGAAGAAAATTCGGTATGCTTGCTAAGAAAATGAGCACTGCAGTATGCTTGCTAAGAAAGCCCCAAATGGGGGCATGAATAAGTTCACAGCTGAAGCTCATGACCGAAAAAATGAATGAATAAAAACACAATGCATACACGCTGTTTAACATATGCATGCACAAAACATATGCACATGTTTAATTACATATGTGTGTGCATGTAATATGTGTATATGTATATGTGTGATGTGTGTATGCATACATACGTGTGTGTGCATATATATGTATAATGAGTTAGTATAGACAAAGTTTAAGGCCTAGTTTTGTGATTTCATTGATATAAGGAACAGCTACATGAAGAAACTCCTTCAACCAATGAAAATGGGCAACTTCTCTTCAATTTATAGTCATATCAAAAGGTCATGTGGAATAATGCTTAGAGCAGACTGTCTGGTCTCAGAGTTAGGAAAACCTGCCACAAAGTTTCACCTTTGATACGCATTGGTCATGTGACCCTCCAGATGTCCCTGAACCTGTCTGTGCTATAGTCAACGCTGTAGGACTGTAAGTTTCTGGGAAGCTAGGTGGCACAGTGAATAGAGCACTGGCCCTGGAGTCAGGAGGACCTGAGTTCAAATGTGGCCTCAGACACTTAACACTTGCTAGCTGTGTGACCTTGGACAAGTCAACCCCAATTGCCCTACCCTGCCCCCTCCAAAAAAAGGTTCAGGGTGCTGACCTTTTCTCCTGAACAAGGTAAACGATATATGTCTGACTGATTAAAGTAAGCTTGTTAACCCATTTTGAGTTGCTTTCCTTTAACAAAGCAGATCCAAGAACCTGTGGTGGCGGCAAACCCTGAGGACGCTTGGGGTGCTTGCTGCTACATCCTTCCAGCCCTGACATTCTGTATAATGTAGTATTAACACGAATGGATTCTGGAGAAGCCTGAGTTCAAATCCTGTTTCAACAAAGGAATGCAAGTCAAATATTTAAAAAAATTATATTTATTCTTTTTTAAAAGAATATGAACTTACTCAGTACAAAATAATATGACCACCATTTCCATATTTAATGTAGAATAGGGATTCACACAAAGCTGTTGAATCTATATTTGGAACTCTGCTTTTCTTTTTAAGTATCTAATACACCCAACATTTTTTTTCAAAGCTATCTTCTTTGTCTGTGTTTCCCTCTGACCTGTATTCTGTTCTCTCCTGTGCATTTTAAAACTGTGATTTTGCAACTCTAAGAGCACTGTATCAATGCCATTTCCTTGGAAATGAATCTTGCTATCCCTAAAACCTAGGCTCCGACCTGCAAGGGACTGGGAAGCTAAACTAGCCTGATATCTCTTATGCCCTTTAGTGAAATTTCTTGGTATTTTCAATTGCTGTTTGCTAAAATCCTTCTTATCACCTTGTATATAAGTAAGATGGTGGTATAACCAATAGAACATTGGAATTAGAGTCAAGAAGGACTACATTCAAATCCTGACCCAGACGATGACCCTGGACAAGACAATTTACCTTCATTGCTTCATCTATAAAATGGGGATAAAAGACTTACCTCAGAGTTGCTGTGAGGATCAAATGAGATAATATATGTAAAGCATGTTGCAAATGTTAAAGTGCCATATAAATGTGAGCTATTAGTGTAGACAGTTGTATCCTGATCAATAGGTTCTTTTTATCTTTATATATCTTAAGCTTAGACTTAATCTAAGCTATATAATGTCAAGGGGAGATAATGATGGTAAGAGGAACCATGGAAGAGGAAGGAAAAAAAGGAAATCTGCTGCATTCTGTACAGGGAACAGTCTGCTCACTTGTCCTCAGTTAGATCCTCCAACTCCTCCCAGCACCACCAAAACCATCCTGCCCACTACATGCCATGGCACCATATGTTTGACAATTACAGGGCTCTGGCTTTCTCTGTATAATTTTCATTGCCCTTATGTGTGTTCTAGCCTATATTTTGCATAAAATTAGCCCCAAAGCATGTGAAAAATAAATGAAGCCATGAACAGCCAGTCCCTGCTGCCTTATCATTATTCCAGGAATGTGTCTTTGGAACAGTAGGGCTGGGAAACAGGAACCAAGAACTACATTGATATGCAACCTTCCATGCCAGACAGATTTTCTGCCTAAACTGTTAGCCCAGTAAGGTTGAGAAAGAGACAGTGGAAAATCACACACTGTGTGATCAGGAGAACAATAAAGAAATCAAAGACGTCCCTGAGGTACATTCAGATGAGAGTCAGTTCAAAACCCTTACAACCAGCCTTTGAAAGAGCTTACAAACCAAGTCACATTGTTTTGAAGTCCCTTGCTGATTAGTTGAGGGAAAACTTAGAGAAAAAGAAGGTTGATTTTTTTTCAGTTCCTTAAAGAAAGTTCTTAAAGTTGACAGACACCCCACAGGATCTTGTATTGAAATCTTGGGGAGGCAGTATGGTTGAATAAAAAGAGCTCTGAATTTGGAGTCAGGGGACCTCCATTTAAATCCTGATTCTGCTACCTACAATCTATGTGACCTTGGGCAACTCACCTGTCTGGGATTTGGTTTCCTCATTTGTAAAATGGATTTGGACTAAATGGCCCTTTAGGGTAGCTTCAATTCTAAATCCATAATCCAATTATCTTGTCCTATATAGAGAAGAAACTAATGGAAAATAAAAGAGGTGATTGGGTCTCAGGATACACCTTGATCCCAGATGAGATATATAGGGTAAAGTTCCTCTTAGCATGGAAACCCTCCAGTTTTGGAAATATTGTAAGTACAAGTTAAGTGTCAGCTCAATGTGCAAGGAAGCAAATTCTGAAGATCCATTTATAGGTGGATAGAACTGGTGTGTCCTCTATGGACATTCCCACAGATGAATGAGAAATCACTGGGTGTTAGGATAATATTCTTGGGACATTGGAAAGAGCACAGAATTGGGTGTGAAGAGACCTGGCTTTCAATGTTTGGTTTGATAATTAGTCAGTGTCACCTCTTGGTTTTCCTGGATTTCATCAAAAACAAGCTTCTATCCCACTTTCCACAAGGAAGCCTTTCCTAGTCTCCCCAGCTTCTGGAGCTTTCTGCCTCTGAAATTACCTTCTCTCCACTCTGTGTGTATGTTGCATAAACCTAGATATGTACATTTCTTTTCCATCAGTATGGAAGTTCTTAGAGGACAGAACTTGTTTGTTTTTTGCATCTTATTTGCATCCCTACTATTCAGCATGGTGTCAAGCACCAAGAAGGTGCTTAGTAAATGCTTGGAGACTGCTTGACCTTTCACCTTTTAGGGTTTAAATTTGGATTCCTACTATTTGCCAGGCACCATTCATCATTTACCATCTTACCAGTCACTGAGATGACAAAAACAAGACCTTAGTCTTTGGACTCAGGGGCTTATATTGTAATAGACAAAACAACATATATGCAGATAAGTAAAAACAAAATATATACAAGATAAATATGAAGTGATGAGATGGAGTGAAGGAGAAGAACTCTGACCACTAAGACCATTAGAAAAGGCCTCCTGACTGTGCCCAAAGGGCTATAAATAATGTTATACCCTTTAACCCAGCAAGACCACTTTTGGGTTGTACCCCAAAGAGATCATGGAAGTGGGAGGAAGACCCATATGTACAAATATATTTATAGCAGCTATTTATGTGGTGGCAAAAAATTGGAAATTAAGGGGATGCCCATCAATTGGGGAATGGCTAAACAAGTTGTGGTATATGAATGTAATGGAATACTATTGTGCTATAAGAAATGGGGAACAGATAGACTTCATATTTACCTGGAGAGGCTTATACGAACTGATGCTGAGAAGAGCAGAACCAGGAGATATCTGTACACAATTACAGATACAATGTATGTGTCCTGGCAAACTTTGACAGACTGGACTCTTCTCAGCAATTCAGGGTTATAAGACAACTCCAAAACACTCATGATGGAGAGATGTCTACGTTCATAGAAAGAACAGAGTTTGAATGCAGATTGAAGCAAACTGCCGGCTGTCTTCCTTTTCCTTGATTGGTTTTGTTTCCTCTTTCCCATTGTTCATTCCATCCCATACAATCCTTCTTTATAACCTGACTAATGTAGAACGTGGAAGTATTTGCAGATCCTGTACTTTGATTGCATGCTGCCATAGGGGTGGGGGGGAAGAGGAGGGGAGGGTTGGGGAGAAAATTTGAAACTCAAGGGATTGTGGAACTGAATCTTGTAAACTAAAAGTAAACAAACAAATTGATAAAGACAAAATAATTATAACAAAAGAAAAAAGAAAAGGCCTCCTGTTAGGCATGGCACCAAAGCAAACTGTCAAAGAAACTAAGGTTTCCATCAGGCAAAAATGAGGCTGCAGAACATTCCAAGTATCTGAGGGAGCCTCCATTCACATGGAGGTATGAATTAATTTAATGTGAATGGTATTATCTTCCATATAAGATGAGGCAGCTGGTGGTTCAGTGAATAGAAAACTAGATTTGGAGTCAGAAAGACCTGAGATTAAATCTGGCCTCAGATACTTAATAACTTTGCCTGCCTCAGTTTCCTCAATTACAAAATGGGGAAAATAGTAGCCCCTCACAACAAGTTATTATGAGGATCAAATGAAATAATATTTGTAAAAATATTTAACACAGTACCTGGCACATAGTAGACCTATATAAATGTCCTAGGCTTTGCTTTTGTCTATGACAGTGATAGAACCCTTGGATTTAGATCCAATTAGGCAATTCTTCCATTGGGAACTCTTTTGGCTTCTTTTTTATAGGTAGAAATTTTCTCAAATATGCTTTAGAAGATGTCAGAACTGCTTAGGAAAGGAAGGACAAGGAGAAAAAATATTGATATGTCATAGTCCAACTTCAGAATCTCTTAAAGATCCTTAGAATACTATATCTCAAGGAAGGCCATAAAAAGACCTGTGATTTGAAGTAGAAGTACCAAGGTTCAAATTCTGACTCTATCACTTATTCCCTATGTGACCTTAGGGATGTATGATAACCTCTCTATGACTTAATTAGCCCATCTGTAAGATGCAAGACTTAGCCTAAACAGACTTCAAGTCCTCCTCCAGCTTTGTCTATAATCTTTAGATAGATTCTAAAGGAGGGTCCTTAGGTGACCTCAAAGGACCTATCCAGTTGGAAATGGAAGTTTAGAGACTTCACAGGGCAAAATGGGACCTCCGACAAATCACTGTGATCTTTATTGATGTTCAGTCATTTCAGTCATGTCTAACTCTTTGTGACCCCATTTGGAGTTTTCTTAGCAAAGACATTGGAGTGGTTTGTCATTTCCTTCTCTAGTTCATTTTACAGATGATGAAAATGAAGCAAACAAGGTTAAGAAACTTGAACAAGGTCACACTAGTAAACACAACTAGTAATGTCTCAGGCCAGATTTGAACTCAGGTCTTCCTAATTCCAGAAACAGAGTTCTATCCACTGTATCACCCAGCTGGCCACTGAGGTAGCTAGGTAGCACAGTGGATAGAACACCAGATCTGGAGTCAGAAACTTCTGAGATCAAATCTAGTCTCATAAACTACTAGCTGTGTGACCCTGGGCAAGTCACATAACCTCTGTCTGCCTTAACATACTGGAGAAGGAAATGGCAATCCATTACAATATATTTGCCAAGAAAACTGGATAATAGGGACACAAAGAATCAGAAAAAAAGTGAACAATTATGATCTACACTAGTGAAAAGCAGACTGGCTTAGAAATCAGAAGATTTCATTCCATTTTTGATTCAAATGAGCTAGGTGACCTTAAACAAAATATTTGACCCTTCTGTTACTCATTTTTCTTCAGGTACAACATGAGGGTCCCAGAAAAATGATTTATGGGGTTAATTTCAATTATAATATTCTATCTTTTTACTTGGATCCTGAGAATAAGATGCAGGAATGGGAGTTAGACCTAAGGCCATCAGGCAGACTGATGCAGCCCTCAGGCTATCACCAATGTAGATAGCATCCTATTTCTGAGTTAGGAATAATAACTCATGGTTTCCTTCAAGTCCCAGCTAAAATTTGGTTTTCTACAAGAAGCCTTTCTCAATCCCTCTTAATTCCAATGCCTTCCCGCTCTTGCTTATTTTCTATTTCTCCTATAGTTTACTTATACAGTTATTTGGGACAGATAGGCGGTACAGCAAATATCGTGCCGGGTCTAAAGTCAGGAAGACTCATCTTCATGAATTAAAATCCAGCTTCAGGCATTTACTAGCTGGGTGACCCTAAGCAAGTCACTTAACAGTGTTTGCCTCAGTTTCTTCATCTGTAAAATGAGTTGGAGAAGGAATTGGCAAAGTATTCTAGTATCTTTACCAAGAAAAGCCCAAAGGGAGTCACAGTCAATAGGACTATAACAACTGAATAACATCTAGTCATTTACTTGTTAGATTGTGAGCTCCTTCAGGGTAGGGAAGGTCTTTTTTTTCTCCCTTTCTTTGTATCCCAAATTTGACAGATTCTTGGCTCATAGTAAGTGATTAATAAATTTTTATTGACTGACTGACATTTAAAAGGCAACTTGGAAGTCATTAAGTCTAACCCACCCATCTTATTGATGTGAAAACTGAGGCTGAAAGCAGTCGATTGACTTGCTCAGGTTCATACACCATTGTCATGAAATATTAGAATTGGAAAGAACTTGATACATCATCTAATCTGACCCTCTGGTTTTATTCAGATGACTTATTAACATCAAATTTATCATGTTAGCAGCAATTCATGATGCCTATGTGCTTGTGTATGTTTGAGTGAGTGTACATGACTGTGTGCCACTCTCCTTAAAAACATTGAAGTCTAGAGTAAGCCATCAGCATCTCTATAAAGATTTCATGAATAATTGGGTAAGTGTCCTATCTTTAATTCAATACCATTCTCAAGCTGTTCTTATTGGGTTCACCTTATGTCAAGTATGACATTTCTAATGGTCCCACTATTGCTTACTAACAGTCATTTTCTTCTCACAACATTGAAAAGTGGGTGTAAAACAACCCACCGCTTCAGGATCCAAGGGTTCTCTTTTATTATGGATGAATAGTTCAAATTTCAATTTGTTTTCTCCAAGTCCCATCATGAATTGTGTTAATAGCCTTTTGGAGTCCTACATCATTCATCCATGTGTTCAGAGCAAAAAAGAGGAGGTAGGGCTTATCCTTTGCATAATCAAGAAGAATGATGGGAACAGGAAAGAAACACTCAGTCCTCTTCTTTTGTGAAAGCACAGCAGCACCCCTGTGCTTGGAATTTCTTGCACAATTTTGTTCTCCAAACTTCAAGAACAAAATTGTGGGACTGGAAAAGGTCTAGAGAAGTAAAGGAGAACCTTTGAAAGGATGGGTGATAGAGTCAGGAGTGCATGTGGGCAGATTAAAAAGATTATCTCTTTTTTCAATTCTGGAGAAAGCAAGGATGGCAAGGAGACCAATTTTGACATACCTTGCAATCCAACAATCATTTATTAAATGCCTATTATATACCAATCACTGAGCTATTCATTGGGGATACAGAAAGAAAAAATGAAAGTAGACTTGCATTTAAGGAGAGTCCCCCCCCCATCACCAATAACATTCCACTAGATAGAATGGAAATCTAAAGAAATATGATGGACATGGACAGGATAGATATGGACTTATTCAGCATACTCAGAACCCTAGAACTTGAGACTCCCCTTGAATCATGAGAAAGACTATAATTTGGGGCAGATAGAAAGCATGACTATTGCACACAGTATGTAATAAACTCATGGTCTTCATTGACAAATAGTCAAAAAGGCTGAACACATAAGTAGAGTAAAAAAAACAGATTTATGCTAATTTCTGAGGCATTCTTAGAAATTCATTAAAGCAGGACCCTGGAGGGTCATTATTTTACTGCATTTTATACATTTAATTCCCCTTATGCTCAAATATCAATTCAATTCAAGATGCAGGAGTTGACTATCTAGAATATACTATTCAGTGTGCTAAGTATAGAGGGGAAGGGAGGAAAGAGAAGGGAATAAGCATTTATATAGCACCTACTATGTGATAGACACTGTTATAAGCTCCTTACAAATATCTCATTTGATCATCACACTAACCCTGTGTGGTAGGTGCTATTATGATCCCCATTGTACAGATAAGGAAACTGAGATAGATAGAAAAAGTGACTTGACCAGGGTCACACAAATAGTCTGAGACCAGATATGAACTCAGGTCTTCCTGACTGGGACTAGTGCTGTATTCACTGTCTGTATTCCCCAGCTGAGAGGAGAGAGGATGGGGAGGAAGATGCAAAGAAAAGATGTTTTAAAAGCCTGACCTTGCGATGTTTACTTTGTAGCAGAAAGAAGCAACATGTCAGATGTTTGTAGGTTAAGATGGAACAAGACAGCCTGGATATATCAGTTACGTATCATGGAACAAACACTCAGGTGACAATATGGGGACCCAAGTTTTCATTCTAGTTTTGCCTAAGAGTACCAGTTTTATTTTGGTCTAATCATTTTTCCTTTTAGAGCTTCCATTTCTTAATCTGTAAAACAAGGGCTTTGGACTTGAGAATTTCTGCATTCCCTTCATTCCAGCTCTTAACAACTTACTATTATTTTATGAACTATTTTCATCCCATGCAATTGTTGGCCTTGAGAGGATTCTGAAAAGTCATTGAGTCCATTCCTCTGTCTCTAAGCAAACCTGCCTCAAATCACCTAGGTTGGATGAAAATGTATCTCATTGTGAAAAATCCCCAGAGAAAGAGATTCATTATCATATAAAGAATTGTGCTACTCAGGCAAAACGATGAACAGGGATGGCTTAAAAGATCTTTCCTATGTCTCATTTCTTTAGCAGGGAAATCCACAGTTAATCCTCCCCCACCCTCTGCTGCAACTCCTGAAAATAAAGTTTAAATTTAAAACTTCAGCCAAAGGCACATAAAGCAATTTCCCCCAGACATAGAGAATGGGCTATTTCTTTGGTACCTTGATAAATGATGCACTGAGTTCTCTCATACTCAGAAAAATCCTTGTTTGGAAAGTCATAAGAAAAGTCAATCTGTTAGAATTACTTTCATGTTTACTAATTTCTTTATGAACAATGTGTGTTGGGAATAAAGATCATTTTAATATAGAGAACAAGCTTTCAAATCATAATTCACATACAGAAGACTATGATGCTTTAGAAAAAATAGTAATATGCAACCAGAGGTATGCTAGTAAATGTTTAACAACCAGCTCTCTAAAAACACATAATAGGCTTTTAAGTTTAATATGCATTATTAACATTTTCTTCATCACTTCTTTAAGCCTAGACCATCAAGAAAACAATAAATCAAACTCTGATTCATAGAATTTCTGATATGTAAAGGCTCACAGTGAAAATTTCACAATCAACTCCGGTCTTCCTGACTCCAGGCTAGGGGCTTTATTAACTCTACGATCTAGGTGTCCCTAATTTTAAACTATAGGGATACAAAGAATAAAATCTCTGCCTTCAAGAAATCTACATTCTAATCAGGCAAACAACATGCAAACACCTAGGCACAAATAAACTATATGAAAAGTAAATGAAAGTCAATATCAGAGGAGAAAGCATAAGTAGCTAAGAGAAGGGCCTCCTTCCAAGAGTAGGAGTTGAGCTGAGTTTTCTAAAAATGTCAGGGAAACTGAGAGGCAGGGGTAAAGAGACAGGGTATTCCAGGGGTGAGGGACATCAGGACATCCAAATGAGATCTGAAATATCCTTTCAAGAACACGTATAACTGGAAACAGACAGGGATTGATCAGGTGGCAAGTATGGCCAGGGACTCCATCCAAGCTTTCTTTGATATCTTCTCTGGTATTTAGCATGAAGCTACACACAGTGGGTGAGGCTATTATTAGTAATATTATCCTCTTTATCGATTATTAGGAAGTGTCTGCACTAGAAGGCACTTACACCAATGAAATCACGAGAATGGTAAACAACAAATTTGGCCCAGAAAGACGAGAATAGAGGTAATAGGAATAGTTAGGAGTAACAGCACCAGCCGTAGTAGTAGTTACTACTTTTGAATCATTATCATAAGTATTTACCATTATTTCATAGATAGTGAGATCTCCCAGTGTGAAAACTCTTGCTACGGATGCATATCTTGCTCAAGATCATACAGCCAGTATATATCAGAGGCAAGACTAGATCCCCAATCCCCTTGACTTCCAGGTCTTCTTTCTATTCATTGTGCCTAGCTAGTTCTGGAATAAATAATCCTTAAATTCAATTGTGTAGAATCCCAGTTTCATATCTAGAAATCTAGCCCCTTTTCCTCAACTGTATACTCTTTAATGGCCTATATGCCTGTAATGTAATACCAAGCAAAGGCAACTTCCCAGGTTCAAAATACCAGCATAGGTGCTCTCTATTTTATTCAGTAACAAACCCAGAACAGAGAAGATCAAAACATGACATCATTCAAAATACAGCATTTACTAAGTGTGATTAAATCATCTCCAAGGCCTACCCCACCCCAGGACTTTCCAATCATTCAATCAATTACAAAGTCTCTGTTCCAAATACTTCTCCACCCCTAGGCTATACCTTAATTAAGTCCACCACAAAGCCCCTCTTCTCAAATGGAGATTAGTTTCCAAACATAAGTAAAATACATTCATTTGCTCAACCATAGAACACAAAAAGGTCAAAAGTTCCCCACCCCTGGATCACAATTGAATCTACCCCAGAGTTACATCAAGTTTAAACACAGCACTTAATACCCAAATGGAGGTCTTTTCTTCATCTTGACACGAGGCAAGTTCTCAGCAATCTTAGTTCCTGGAGAGACAAGGCTTAGCAAGGCCATAAGATACATTGCCAGTCCCTTCATGAATTTATCCTCTGTCTGTAGAACAGTCCTAGAACCCCTGAACACATTAGCAAAGCCCTCTCCCAGGATTTCTGTAAACATACAACAAGAAAATCCTTCTTCAGGGCTTCTGAACCAACAGAAAGGCTCCCAGACCCCTGCAACAACAGCACTGTCCTTCACCAGTGGACAGTATTCATTCTGTCTGCCGGACAGTCTCCAGACCCCTGCAACAACAGTACTGTCCCTCACCAGTGGACAGTATTCACTCTCAGTACTATCCCTCACCAGTGGACAGTATTCACTCTCTGTCTGCAGGACAGTCTCAGGCCTTCTTAACCAAATGCCAGGTTCCAGGACTTCTTCAACAGGACAGTCTTTCACCAGTGGACAAATCTGGCAAAATAACATCAAAACAGACAGACAAAGTACCAGCAAAACAGCCATGTCTCCTCAGTCCTTGGCAGCTCAGGGGGCAGGTCTCAAAAGTCCAGGGCAATTCAAAGCGGCCACCAGCAATCTCTTAGTCTCTCTCCACGAGGTGCAGCTTCCAAAAAGAACTTCCGCCTCTCTCTTGTCTCTCCAAATCTACGTCACCAGCTGCTCCCAGTCAGGACTTTCTTTTCACATCAAAAAGTCCATCCCACAGGTGGGATTAACAAGCTCTGGGTTTTAATACAATCAATTTGAAAACCAAGCCCAATACAGGGGAATCTCCACATTCCATTACTATCACAATGCCAAACAGGGGCCTTGTGAAAATCAAATGAGATAATGAGTTTAAATAAGCTTTGAAATGCATGAAGAACCATGGAAATTCTAATTGTCAAATACTCTTAGGAAGACATCACAGGCTTACTGAAACCCTATTAATTTGGAGTTAGAAGGGATATCTAGTTGAATATAGACCCTTGAAAGGATCCCCACTATAACATATCTCATCTATTTTGGGCCTTCTCAGCTTGAATGTCTCCACTGAGAGCAGAATCATTGCTTCCCTAGCCAGCCCATTACATTATGCCCTGAAGATGATATTGTTAGGTTTTCTGTTTTGTTTCATTTTGTTGTGTTGTGTTTTTCTCCAAGATCAAGACTAAATGTATCTATTTGCAATTTCTATCTGTTGCTTTTGGTACAATCTTCTAAGACCAAACATAATAAGTCTAATCCCTTTTCCACACGAAAGCTTCTCAAACAATTGAAGACAATGACCATCTTAATGGTCTCCCCACCTTCCTTGATAACCCTTCCCTTCTCTAGGATATATATTAATAGATTATGGAGGACTCAAGGCCTTTTCCCCTCCTGTCCATAATGGGGAGGGGGGATCTCCAGTCATCCTGATCTATATCTTGCCACTGGACTCAGCTCTATAGGAAAGACTGATGACTACACCACCCTCCCTCACTTAAATCCAATTCACTTTCAAGTCATGGCATCACCTTCCTGATGTCATGGTCCTCTTTGAGAATGAAGGACAAACAACAATGACAACTACCACTACCACAGTCTGGACATTCTCCAGCTAAACTGTGGCTCTCAGGTCAAAATTCAATATGTTGTCCAGATGTGGCATGATTAGAGAAGCATACCGAGGCATTATCATCTTCTAATTTCTTGAAACTGTGCTTCACCTAATAAAATTCAAGATTGCATTATCCTTTTTTAATCTAAGATTACACTGTGTAATGCCAATGCAACATTCACATTCCTGACAGTGACTGCAAATATGCCAGCATAGTTCTCAATTGCTAAATAAAAGACTCTCGATATAGAAGACAGAAGCAAAAGATTTATTCACACATCAGAAAACCATATCCCAACACAAGAAAGTCAAATCCATCATAGTAGCAAAGAAGTTAATATACCATAGCACAGCATGAAGCCACACTAACCATTAGCCTTCCCACAAACCAACACTCATAAGCCTAGCTGTTTCCTGGGTGCCGTCTCTCTCTCCCACCACCTAGTTGCTCTGACTCCCAGCTTCCTGTGGGCTCTGCTCCACCCTGCCTGCTCCATCCTTCAGCAAATTCCTCCCACCACAGCCTCCATGCAATTATATTCAGCCTATTAGGGGGTAGAGGCATCTTCAAAGCAGGGTAGATCTTCAAATTTTCTTAGATGTATTAAGGGGCAGGGAAGATCTTCAAATTCCTATTATCATTAGGCAGTGTTAACTCATATTCATGGTTGTATTCCTACTTAAGAAGAAAAGAGTTTTATAAATCTTCAAATGCTATAGAAAAGCCAAGAGGGATGACACATTCTTGTAATCCCTACTCCTTGGGGAAGCTGATGCCAGTGTATTATTAGAACTCAGGAGTTCTGAGCTACAGTGGTCTAAGCCTAAAGGAGTCCTTGGTAAGTCTGGAACCATATGGTAAGCACCCAGAAGCAGTGGTCCAAGAGGCTCCTTAGGGATGGGCAAACTGACTGAGATAAAAAATGAAACAGGTTAAAGTCCCCATGCCAATAAACAATGAGATCTTGTCCATGAGTAGCCATTGTACTTCTTGGGTGAATTAGAGAGATTCAGACTACAGAAGAAAATTGCTATATATATGTAAGATGGTTATACAAATGAACAACTTTAACTCCCATTAAAGCCCCCAAATCTGCTTCCAAAACTCATTGTCTAACTGTACTTGTACTTGTAATAATGATTTTTGAAACTATATATGACAACATTTATCCTCCCTCAATTTAATCCTTCTAGATACATATTTTTTGCCTATTTAGATGTTCTTGCAGACTGACTTTGGCATCTATTATATTAGTTAGCCCTTTCTATTTGGTATCATCTGACAATTTATAAGCCTACCCATTCATGCTTCAATCCAAGTCACTGATTTTGTTGTTGTGTTATTTTAGTTCTGTCCAACTCTCTGTGGCCCAATTTGGAGCTTTCTTGGCAAAGATACATTTGCCATTTTCTTCTCCAACCCATTTTACAGATGAGGAACTGAGTCTTACAGGATTAAGTGATTTGCCTGGGGTCATAAATCTAGTAAAGTGCCAGAAATTAGATTTGAACTCAGGTCCCCCTGACTCCAGGGCCAGTGCTCTATCCACCACACCACCTAGCTCTCAGGTCATTGATAGAAATTTTAAAAAGTACAAGAGCAAAGAGTAGATACCTAGAGAACTCTATGGTGATCTCATTTGAAGTCAACATCAAAGCATAAACAATACCCTTTAAGCCCAGCCATCCAACTAATTTAGAATCCATCTGACTAGGTTTTGTCTAGTCCATGGCTCTCCATCATTTCCACAAGAATAGCATGACAGCATTATCCTCATCACCAGGCTGGTAACCCTCCCAGAAAAGAAAATAAGTTTAGTCTGGCATGCCTTGTTCTTGATGAAGCCATGCTGACTCTGTGATTCTCCTACCTGGAATTTATTTCTCCCCATCTCATAGTTCTTGTGTTCCTTTCCATTTCTGACTCAGAGTTTTAGACATATCTGTCACCTCCTCTCCACCCTAACCCAGACAAACTCTCTGAACCTTCTCTCCAATTTTTATCCCAGTAGCACTGTAAATAAGCCCTCGAAGATACCTCTGTTGGTTGAATTGTTCTTATTCTTTCAGTTCCATTTAATTCAATAATGAGCAGTCTTTAAGGGTCCATAAGAAAGGTAAAAAATTTGATTTTATATAGAACTTCAAGTTTTGCAAAGCACTTCTTATACATCATCTTTTTTTTTCCTAGGATAAGTATTACAGACTTTGCAATCTCCATATTATGAGGAAACCAAGAGTCAAATAGAAAGTGACTTGGCCAGGATCAATGAGCAAATACATGTTGGAGGCAGGATTTGAATGTGGGTCTTTCTTAATTGCAAATATAGCACTTTTCTTAAAGGCACCAATGTAGATTGAGTATGTTCATTTATGAGTTGATAATCTTGTCTTCTAAGTCCATATGACTGATTAGAAGGTGGGTCTACATAACAGACACCTATCATAAGGATGTTCATTAACATTATTCCTTGCATACAAGTTGCTGAAAGCATTCATTTACTTATGTGACCAAGTTAGAACTGAAAGAAATTGTAATGGCCATTGATTTCAATACTTTTCTTATATCAATGAGGAAACTGAGATGTAGAGAGTTTAAGTAACCATCTCAGGATCATACACATGTGACTGAGATGGGATTTGAACTCAGATCTTCTGACTCCGAGTACAATACTCAAACTGTTACACATTTGTTGCCTCCCCAGTCATATTCTTCCTTGAAATATATCCATCTGTGCAAGCTTTACTACTTTCACTTTTGTAGCAGCAAGCACCCCAGCATCCCCAGGGTGGCTGCCAACACAGGTTCTTGGATCTGCTTTTCTAAAGGAAAGCAACTCAAAATGGGTTAACAAGCTTACTTTAATCAATGAAACATATCTCATTTACCTAGTTCAGGGGGAAAAGGTTAGCACCCCAGACTTGAGAGTATACAGAGGTTAAAAATATAAGTTACAAAAACATTTCAACAGACAGGCTTCCAAACTGTCCAACCATTACATACATCCATATCTAATCCCAATTGCCAGAGAGGGAAGCATCAAAATCTGGGTTTTCAAAGCCGGGGGGCTCTCAACCATGGCTACCCAGAGTCTCATCTGGTCAAATCACACAACACTTCTCAAAGTGAGCCCCAAAGCAAAGCCTCATATCAGGGCTTATATAGCCTTCTCCTGGCTCAGAGAATGTAACAACCTTCTTCACCCACTGCCTAACCACAAAGTATCTCCTGAAAAGCAAGCCTCCCACCACAGGCTCTAGGTGCACTTAAGCCTAGCGGCAGGGAAGATCTTAAAAATTTACATTCCCATTACAACTTTATATAAGCATTCCCAATAGATAATAGGTCTTGGAAAGTTGCCTGGTGGCCAGACTGACCTTCCCCAGGTCACACAGACAATAGGTGTCATAAACAGGTCTTGAACAGAGTTCTTCCTAACTCAGAGGTTGACTCTCTGTCCACTAAGCTATCCTGTCTCTTCTATTTCCTATACCTAATATACCCTTTCTGAATGAGGAGATGGGAAATAACCAAGTGAAAAATAATAATGAAGATGAATGGTTACAACACAAGCCAAATCCCAGCAACATTCTACAAACTGATCTTCACAAGCTACTAGTGTTCATTAAAATGTCAGAAGGGAGAGTGTAATGGAAAGAGCACATGGCTCAAAGACATCTGTTGACATTTAATCACTGATTTAGAACCATAAATCACTTGAGAGGTGGCTGAGAGAAATGAAGTTACTCATAAAGGTAAGTGTTTAGTAAGTGCCAAGGTGAGAATTGAACTCAGATTCTCTGCCTTCAGACACATTACTCTTACAGTTACATCTGTCAGTCAGTAAACATTTATTAGCCATCTACTATGTAACAGACACTGTGCCAAAAACTGGAAATATAAAATGAGGTAAGAGATAGACCCTGCCCTCAAGGAGCTTACAATCTAATGCTATTAGGTATGCTGTTTAAACCCTCGGGGACTTATTTTCTTCCAGTATAAAATGAAGTTGATGCTACCTATTTGTTGGAACTCACAAGACTTTTTTGAAGCTCAAATTGAAGATAAAAGGACTTTATAAACCCTAAAACACAACACAAATGCCATCTATTAGGCCCAAGAAAGATAAGCAATAAGATAGGCCCCTGTAACCTCAAGAGCTAAGTCCTTTCCTTCTGAGTGAAGTGATTTCATTCTTCTTTTCAAAATTTCCCAAACTACTAATACTGCCCACTGCATTTTAGCTTTAAACAAAAAAAAGTGCCTCCGTGTGTGTGTGTGAGAGAGAGAGAGAGAGAGAAATACAGAGACAGAGGGAGACAGAGACACTCCTAGAGAAACAGAGAGACAGAGATATGCAGACACAAAGAATTGAAGAGACTGGCAGATAGAGACATAGAGAATGTTTCTTTTTGTTTGGATATCTGTTACCTTCCAACAAGTATAGGTTTGTCATTTGTCTTTTAATTTCTATCAGAGAAAGAGACTGAGTGATAGCAAGAGAGAAGAACAAGAAGAAGATGAAATTGACAATTCTTGGAAAACATAAGCATTATGTGCTGCAGTCAGCTCCAAAAGCTATTTACATCTGGATATTCAGTTCTCTATGTGAGGATTTCTACTCCAGAAATCTGCAAATGCTACCAATCCAGATTTATTTTTTTAATTGTCTAGATGTAAACAATTGATGGAAATGTTAATAATTAAGATTAGACTTAAAGGTCTAGCATGTATTCTCCTCACCCCCAAGAGGGCATTTGTTAAATACTTAATAGCATGTTACCTTCCAGTCTCCATGTAGCCAGTTGCCAACTGGCTTGAGATTCTAGTCTATGCAAAAACTGATTTCTGCCTCTCTTGTTTTCTGTTCCAATAGAAAACATGAAGCATTTGAGTATCTGCTAGTGTGAGTGGTCCCCCCTGCCCTATTAGGAAAAACAAAAGCTCTCTGGTAAAATAGCACTATGAGTCAGCACTTTGAAGCTCCCTAGCAATATTTTTGGAAGCAAACTTATGGTTTTATTATTTTCTAGTCTCTCTGGATGATTGGAAAGCAGCACATTGCTTCTATGAGAAGTGTTCTCTAGTCTCCGGATCAATGCATTTCTACTTTAATTTATCAAAGGTGAATTTTCCACATGTCCACTTCCTCCTTCTCCTTGGTGTACTTCCAGTCAAATATATACACACACGTGCACACACACACATACACACTCACACACACACCTCACGTTTCAGGGTCCCACCCTCTGTTGCCCCAGCCATTCATGAAGCCTGGCTGACTATATATGTGTCCATGAAATGATATATGATCTGAGATTGTGTCTCTCGACACCACAAAGCCTGTTAACAGTAACCTTACTCTAAATAGTGACTTGAATTCAGCAACATTTAGTGAGAAATTTCACTCTCCAAGGATGTGGCTTTATTCTAGCCTGACGGTGGGGGGGTAAAAAAAAAAGGGGGTTGAGGGTTGCAGTAATGTGGTGTAGTCATTAGAAACCTGGTCTTGGAGCCAACTGAATGGGGTTAAAGCCACATCTCTGACAATTACTAGCTGTGTTACCCTAGGAAATATCACTTAACCTCTCTGAAACTCTTTCTTTAACTGTCAAGTGGAAATAATAACGCTTGCACTTCAGAATCGTTGCATGAAGATAATCTTTGTCATATTTAAAGCATTGTTATGGTAATGCGACATTTTTTTTCTTTCTAAAATATTTTTATCATTGCCTGTTTCTTCTGTGCTACATACTTTCCAATATATCGCCTCTTTTTCCTCTATGCAGTGAGTATCTTTGAAGCAAAGATATAAAATGAAAGGGGAAAAAAAGCGTTTCAGCAAAATTAACATGCATTGTGTGTCTAAATCTGCATGCATTTTTCCATACCAATGTCTTTCCATTGTTACAATGAAGGGTGTGTGTGTGAGAGAGAGAGACAGAGACAGAGACAGAGAGGGTTATTTTTTATCACATTGATTGATTTACCATATAACTATCTGCTTACATGGCAGAAAGTGAGTTGAACTAAGTATCTCCATTTATTGAGCTGTCCTACTGGTCTATTGCGGTTTACCAAATTCTATAATTAGTCATTCATTCCACCCAATTAATCAATCAAAAACCATTTATCAAGCACCTATGTGTCACAAACTATATTAGGAATGGAAAGACAGGGGCGGCCAGGTAGCACAGCGAGCAAGAGCACTGGCCCCAGTGTCGGGATGACCTGGGGGATCGAATCCGGGCTCAGACACTTAGCACACACCCAGAAACACCTGGCCATGTAACCTTGAGCAAGTTACTTAACCCCAATTGCTTAGGGGTGGCCAGGTGGCTCAGCAAGTAAGAGCACCGGCCCCAGTGTCAGGATGACCTGGGGTTTGAATCTGGGCTCAGATACTTAGCACCACATACAGAAATAACTGGCCATGTAACCTTGAGCAAGTTACTTAACCCCAATTGCTTTTAAAAAAATAATATAAAACAAGAGAATGAAAAAACAAAAAAAAGAAGAAAAAGGAGTTCTTGTACTCAAAAAGTTAATATTCTAGCAAATCTTATCCCAATAGATTATAAAATCTTAATCATTAAGGAGCTATGTAAATTCTTAATTTTTGTATCATGAGAAATAATGTGGGGTTTACAAATCTAAAACAAAGAAATAAAAATTGATTAATTAATGAACCTTCTCTGAGAAAACCTCTTTGGAGATGCAAAATTTAGATAAAACAAAAGCCTGGGTCACATAGATTTGGAAATGAGACACCAACACAAATAGCTTTATTACTTGATATTACATAATAAGGACATTTGAGAAGTTCAATACATAGCATTATGTGATGTCCAAAGGAGAAGGTCATTAGCAACTGGCAGATCCTAATCCACTGCAATCCAACAAGCATGTATTATGCACTAATTATGCCAAAGATATTACACTAGATATAAAAGATATAAAAATGAAATATTGAAATGAAATGCCCTCAAAGAACTTACATGTTACTGGAATGGCTTCATAGAGGTCCTATAGCTTGGCAGAGGCTAGAGATTACTTTAAAAGCTAAATCCATTGAGCCTAAATCGATGATTCTATATGATTTAAATAAAATTAATCAATTAACCAACATTTATAAAGCACAGGTTATGTACTAGACTCTGTATTCAGTGCTGTGAATGTAAAGACAAAACAAACCAAGCAACAATAATCCAAAAAAAACTTTGCAAATGTCGTCTCTTTGATGCTCAAACACCCAATTGAGGTAGTTACTACAGATACTAGTATCCATATTTCGTGAATGAATAAACAAAGATCTGGGACCTTGTATGTGGTAGGAATTTAATAAATATTTGCTACATTCAATTGAAATGAAATCTAGGTAAAGGTACTATACCTCTAGAGTTCCCTGTGACAATGGAAAAATACATGTGGAATGGGGTGGCCAGGTAGCATAGTGAGTAAGAGCACCAGCCCCAGAGTCAGGATGACCTGGGATTGAATCTGGTCTCAGATACTTAGCGCCACTCCCAGAAATAACTGGCTATGTAACCTTGAGCAAGTTACTTAACCCCAATTGCTTTAAACACACACACACACACACACACGTGTGGAGTGATAATGTGCTAACCTATTATAAGCTATGAGTAATTATATCAGGTCTCATTAAATCATAGGGAGAGCAGAGAGTAAGCCACTGAGTAACTGTGGAGGCATATTTCCCCCTTTTTTCTTGGTGAGAGTAGAAAGCAGAGAATGGAAAAGTCTAGGGCATAAGAAATTACCTTAGAAACATCATGTCTAGAAATGCATAGACAAGTCACTGAGCTAATCTAAATGATATGTAGTTAAATGGATCATTATTGTACTGACTCAGTGATGAAGACAGAAAGCAAATAAACATGAATCCAGGATTAGATGGAAAGAAAACAGGTTGGTTTGCTCTTAGGAAAATATAGGGCTCCTCTAATAACCCCAAACTTCTCCCAAAAATAAAGGTCCAACTTTTTTTTTAAGTAACATTCTATGTGTCATTAAGTTATAATGAGCTATGGAATATTAAAATCTCTGAGAAATTTGAGAAGTATCACATAGAAGATGGTAGAGAGATGCATGATGGGTATGTGATCAAGTTCTAACATATAATCAAAGAGGAACTTCAAAATGAGGACACCATCTGGATAAAATGAACAAGATATGAGATAGTGTGGCCCTGTGACACCATAACTGTTGGAATGACTACTGACTAGCTGTAAAGTCAATCACAAGAAACTCTCCTGAGGACTGCTGCTGTGAATACCTTTAAGTTTCTGATCACATAGTATAGTGAACTCTCTATTCATTCAGCAATAAACTAAAGCAAAATATTCACAATAGATCAGCTTTTTGATTGGATCCCTTATGTTAAATGAATTGGAAGACATAGACATGAGGCTCACTCAACAGGCAGGAATGGGCTGAATCTTTGATATTTTCTGCTTATAGATCATGTGCCCAAAATTCAGGAAGAGGAATAAATTGAGTTGGATGATGATTTCCAATGCTTTCAAAAATCTTAAATAACTTCTTGCTGCAAAAGCCCATCTCTGTTGTGGCAAGCTTATCCCAGTGATGTATCACAAACTCAACACTTCCAAAAAAAACTCATTATTTACTCTGAAATCTTTCCTCCAAATTTTCTCATTTCTGTTGATAGCACAAGTCTCTGTTCAATCACTCAAATTTGGAATTATTCTTGGCATTATCTTGTCTTATACACTTCTGTTCAGCCTCTATATCCAGTGAGTTTCCAAGCTATGCCAAGTTCACCCTCACAACATCTTCTCCATCCATTCCTTCTTTTCTATTAACACAGTTTCTATTGTAGTTCAGACTCTTACTACTTGTCCCCCAGAATATTGTCAATATTTCTAGATTCAAGCCTTGCCTTGAGTGTCTGCCCTTTTCAATCTATCTACCACAGAGGAGTCTCACTCATTCTCCACTGCCTGCAGAACTTCCAAGTGGGCTGAAAAAAAAAATGTAATTGGTAAATGTTTAACAAAATAACTAAAAATAAAATATAACACAAAGTTAACTTGAGGTTTTCTGAGTCAATATGCTGTCTTCAGGGTTCTTGTTTCTATTTGGATTTGAAACCATTGGTCTACTATATTGTCAAATTGATACCCATTCAAAGACAGCATGTTAATCTGTCAATCGTCAATGTATCTTTATAATATCTATCAATCTATCATCTGTCTATATACATGCATATGTGCATGGATGTATATATTCTACTTCTGTCCCATTATTATGAATCTTTCCTTCTCCAAATGTTTTGGAATTTTTTTATAGTTTTTGCATTACTTTTTTATACTTTTCATTGTAAATGTGCCTATTTCTTAGTCTCAGTTTCCACATCTGTATAAGGATTTTTGTCATGAAATTGTCTCTCACAACATAAATATTGTAGAAAATTTTCTTCTAATTCCAGACCTATGGTTCCATGGTCTGATATTGTATTCTTTGAGTTAAATGTAAGCTCCTTGAGGTTGGGAATTTTTTTTATTTTTGTATTCTCTGTGTTTACATTATTATGTGTATTTCTAGTGCAGAAGTACATTTTTAAAGCTATAGAGTAGGCTATGTGCCAGTAGATTTTCCCAGATTTAGGCATTCTATAGACATACTTTTAACCCAGGAGTTTTAAGAAAGAAATTGCTCAATTATGTTGCCCTACAACTTGCTTTACTCCATGTTTGTTGATTGATTTGAAACCAAAGACAAATAATTTCATTTCTCTGGTCCTGAATCCCTCTCCTTTCAAAAGAAAGGATGAGACTAGATGATCTAAAAAGCTCCTACTATTTCTAAATCCTAAGATCAAACAGAGAAACAGAGAACTCAGTCACAGACAAATAAGAACACTACCTCTAGTACTTCTGAAGGGCTTAAATTACATATCCAGACTTCTGTCATCTGCTGGCTGGTCTTGTGTGTTAATAATAGAGGAAGACACCTCAAGGGCTATTTTAGCAGGGAAAGATAGAATTCATTTTCAAAAGCTGGTACCTTAGTCTAGGAATCTATTTCAAATTCCATTGATTTGTTTCATTGCTTGAGTTTTTGTCCCAATTCCACCCTCTCTTGGGCATCAGCTATCCACTCCAGCTCATTGTTTCACCACCACAACATGGTCCCTGATTAGTGTCGACTACTGCAGGAAGATATGTACTTTCCATTACCCTTCTCTCCTGTTTCCAAGTACACTGAGGTTGTAAAATGTCCACCCCTCAGGGTTTCCTTTTTTTCTTTCTGTCTTTCATGCAGTTGTATCAGCATAAGAAGCAATTTTCCTCTATCTGTCTACCTAACTGCCATGAATTTCTTTTCTTGTAATGTTGAAATCCCATTATGAAGAACTCCACAGGACATCCAAGCTGTTTTGTTGTAATGGGATTTTGTTATAATGAATGCACTGTTGGAAATTACATCCCCACTGTGCAGGGGTAAGAAATGAAATATACCTGAGCCCAGACTGGGTAACAAGTTAGCCAAAGAAAAGAAGTTCTTTGAAGGTAACAGAAAAAAGAAGGAAATGTCATGCTGTCATCACCTCTATACATCCTTCCCTGGCCTGCCATCACTCACAATGTTTCTGTCAATATTCAATGCCTCCCCTGCCATTGTCAGCCACTGAAATCCTATCCATCATTCCAAATCCGATCAAAGACTACAGCCTCTGGGAAACTTCTCTGTGTTCTTCCCATTAGGAACAATCTGTCCTCCCTTCCATGATCTCTCCTAATAGTTTATACCTCTCATGCATTTGTCATGCTGTCTAGAATTATTACTAAAGACCTATTACTAGATGGAACCCAGATCTGCTGCCTCCATAAGGACAATAACTGTCATTCATCTTGGCATAATGTAACTAAGATGGTATGAGGATTAAGGCCCAGGTCATCTACAATTAGGGAATTTACTTTAGCAAATAAAAAGAACTGCATCTGGGACCTGACAAAAAATAACTCAAAATAGGAAGTTACCAGATGGTATGTCTACTCCCTTCCTTCATCTCCCCAGGGCTGCACTCTGCATAGGCTCATCTTTGACTTTTTCTTGTTCCTCCCCATCATCTAGTTCAAGATACTAAAGTCCTTCCCCTCAATATGCATTCAAGATTTCTTCTCTCTTCAGGTCATAGAAACCCATAATCTCTTTCATCGTCCTTAAATATATCCACATCCAATTGCATTCAATAATCATGTATTAAGCACCTATGTGTCACACAATGTCACACATGCTAGGGATAAGAAAAGAAAAGAAAAATCTAAGTAATGCTGTCAAGAACTATGTATTCCTTCAGATTAGCTGGTTCATCCCAGAATGTATGATTTAAAGAAATGCCCAGGTTAGGCATGTCTTCATTTCAGCTGCATTTCTGACTCTCTGGATTTGTTTTTATCATGCCATACCATGAAGACCCTGCCCACCACCCCATCTCCTGAAACTTTCAGTTTCCTTTTATATATTGTCTTCCTTCACTAGAAGGTAAGCTTCTTGAGGGCAGGGACTCTTTCTTTCTGCATTTATATTCCCAACACTTAAGCAGTCCCCTAAAATGTCCTACCCAAAGAAATGAAAATTCTTTGAAATAAAGAAAAAGAAGACTTTCATTTTTGTCATGCCTAGCACATGGCAGGAAGTTAAATGTTTGTTGAATTAATTGTAAAAGTTTCAGTGGTAGGGTGAGGCCAGGTGGTAAAGGATGTTAATTTTTAAAATTATTCATAGACCTGAGTTAGAAAGTCTGTTCAAGCACAAAAGTGTGACTGTGGGAAGCAGTGTTGCATATTGTATAGAGCTCTGAATTTAGAATGAAGAAAACCTAGGTGCTAATCCTGCCTCTGACGGCTAGTAGCTGTGTGACCCTAGGCAAGTCACTTAGCACCTATGAATCAAAGATTTGTTGTTGGTGTTCAGCCATAAAGTCATGTCTTCATGACCCTGTGGACCATAGCATGCCAGTACCATCCATGGGGTTTTCTGGGCAAAGATACTAAAGAGATCTGCCATATCCTTCTTCAGTGGATTAAGAGAAAGAGAGGTTAAGTGAGTTACCCAGCATCACACATCTAGTAGTGCCCAGGGTCACAGATCTAGTAGTGTCTGATGTCATATTTGAAGTCAGATCTTTTAACTCTAGGCCTAGCACTCTATACACTACTCTGCTAGTCCAAGTTCACACATGGGTAAAATGAGGACATTAGACTACATGGTCCCTAGAATCCAATGCAGCTATAAATCTGTGTTCCTATGACTATGTAAAACAATTTAGTCATTTAATGTTGTAACAGTGACAAAAAGTGTAATTTTATGTTCTTGGAAATACAAAATTCTGTCATGGAAACTAAGGTCAATTAGACTCAATGAGTTTGATGATACTCTTAGAATTTGTTATCACTACAGATATCCTCCAGCTAAAGAAATTAGAGATAAAATCCGCTTGCCAAATCCAGTATCCAAATGAAAGGTTTCTTATGACAAAGTTACTTGCAAATCCCTACAAATGGAGCAGTATAACATCCCATCATTGATTCAAATGATAACAAGAGATCAAGCTCCATGAATGCTTTTTCTTATTTCTATACTGTAACAGACATTCTTCCTGAAAAGAATGCCAGATCATGCACTCTCTGTATTATACTTATGGAGGAGAAGAGAGTAGACATGCACTAGATACACATTGCATCACACTTTTTTTTCTTGTTAACAAAAAGTCAATTTCTCCTCAAATATCCTGAAACTCACTACCTGAAACAATATAAATTCCCTTAGTGAGGGAAATATGATGTAGTAGATACAGAAGATGGAGACATGGCCTTAGAATAAGGAAGACAAATTAATATTCTGCCTCTGACATATACTAGCTGTATTTCTGTCCCTGGGTACACCACTTATTTTCTCAGTGCCCTAGGTAAATTTCTAAAACAGTTAGATCTATAACAGGTACAGATCTGCCCTAGGGAAAGGAGCTCTTTCAACAGGAGTTCCTCACGCCAGTGAAATCATAAGCAAAATCTGTGTATGTGTTGGTTTCTCTGATGGAATGTAGGTTTTTTGAGGTCGGTGATGATTTCATTTTTGTCCCTGTATCCCTGAGACCAAGTCAGTGTCTGGAATATAGTATATGACTAATAAAAGCTTTTTTCTTTATTTCTTTTTTGGCAAGGCAACCAGGATTCAGTGACTTGCCCAGGGTCACACAGCTAGTAACTATCATGTACCTGAGGCTGGATTTGAACTCAGGTCCTCCTGATTCCAGGGCCAGTACTCTATCCACTGTGCTACATAGCTTCACCTTAATAAATGCTTTTTGATTATTTGGTTCTGTAAAAAGGGTGCTATGACCACTTTTATTATAGCCCATTATTATTATTTTTATTATTATACCCATTTTTCAGAAGAAAAAAACTGAGTCTCAGAAGGACTAAATGACTTTTTCAGAGTCATACAGATATTATACTGGGAAGTAGAATGGAATAGTGAAAATAGCACATTGCCATGTCAAGTTACAGGACCTGGGTTCAAATGCCATTTAATCTCCTTCCTCCAAACCTTTGTAGTAGCTTTCTATTCTGGGAACATTCTCCTTCTACTCGCCTGGCTTCCTTCAAGTCTTAGCTCAACAGGTTTGCGATCCCCCCATTTGTAAAGCAGGATTTTCCTGGGCCCCTCAGTTGTTAGTGTCTTACTCTCTGAGGTCACGTCCCATCTTCTTTGGATATATCTTGTAAAGATTTAGAAAAAATTTCACATTTCTGTCCTCCTTTAGAATGTGATCTCCTTGAAGTCAGGAATTATTTTTACCTTCTTTCATATTTGTAGAGTTTAACTAAGTGCCTAAAATACAGTAATTGGTCAATAAATGTGTTGATTGATTATCACCTTGGTGGTAGTGGGTAAACCTCTTTAATCTCTCTAAGGCTCAGTTCCCTCATTGGTAAAATGGGGGAGCTGGACTAGATGGGATCTAAGCTACCTTCTTGTGTATAACCTCACTGAATAAATGCATGAGTCAAGATTGAAATCAATGTCTTCCTGATCTCAAGTTCATCATATTACCTTCCCCTGACACCTAGTTGGCACAGTGGGGACTGATGGTGAAGAGGGTCATCATAAAATGATGATATTTAGACTAGGGGTGTGCAAGACCCCAAAATGACAGCACACCAGGTCCTGTGAAATGAATTTGACTCAAGTCTTTTATCAGCCAAAGAAAAGCAAAGTTTATAAAAAGTTCACCATGTTTGGTAGACTCTTAAGGAGCCTCAGTATCTGTGATGCCTGCATTAGACAAGTAGGCTGAAATCATCTGACACAGAGCAAGTCTGTGCTAGAAAATTCTACAGCACTCTCACACCACATGGAGGCAAGATGGGGTCTTATATACAGAAATGTTGTGGTAGTAATCTAGGGGTGGTCTAGAGGAGGAGTTTGGGGAGGGTCCTTAGGAGGAGTCAATGAGGTCAGACTCCAGTAATGAGTTTGGGGAGGGTCTTCAGGAGGAGTTAATGAGGTCAGAATCGAGTAAATGAGTGAAGTTGTTGAAGGATACCTGGAGACAACAGACAATGGTGCACAGTAGGCCAGTTTAAGGGTGTAACAGTTGAGGATCAAGGGTGGGGACTAGCTGGATAATGTAGGGCCAAGCTAGTAACAAAGGTTTGGGCAGAGCCACAATGAAAGCTTTATGGTCTCATGCAAATGCTTCATCAAATGGGAAGATTCAATCAGAGTTCAAGGGAGTTCCCAGAGTCAGTACCTCATCAGAGGCAGTAATATCTGAGTTCAAATCTGACCTCAGACCCTTAGTAACTGTGTGACCTTGGGCAAGTCACTTAATCTCTGCCTCAGTATTCTCAACTGTAAAATGGGGATAATAATGGCACCTACATCTCAGGGTTATTGTGAGAATCAAATGGGGCATTTGTAAAGCACATAGCACAGTACCTGACACATAGTAGGTGCTAAAAATGTTTATTCATTTCCTTTCCTCCAAATGCTTCAATTATTTTTTCCTTCATATTTCACTCCTTTGTCATAATCCTAAACTATCATTTAGAGCCAAAAATGAATTTACAAGGTCTTATAAGCCATGACTGATGTTGAGGCCACTCAAGCAATTAATTTCAAAACCAATATCCTTGTAGCAACTTTAACCCCTGGTGAAGCAGAGGGGATTATCAGTGAAGGTGACCCATGCAGAACTCTAAGAGCAGAGCTTCTAGCAGGACTGCCTGAGCACACCTGAATAGTCTCCCTTCCTCATGTTTGGGGTTAGTTGGTAAGGAGTTTATCTGTCATATTCCAGTGTTTTCCCCTCTTTGCAACTCACAGAGCTTCTTGTTTTTAGAAAATTTCTGCACTAATCACAGTCTATTTTGCACCATGGTTACATGTGTAAATCTGCCTTGTCCCTTCAATGATACCTGAAGGCAGAAATTGGGCCACATTCAACCAGTAATTGATGAAGTATTAGGAGTTGGAGTAGCAGCCACTATAACAACAGCAGTAGTAGTAGCAGCAACACCAACATTTCCATAGTATTTTAAGGTTTGTAAAGTGCCTTAAAAACATGGGCTCATTTGATCCTCACAACATTTCCTGGAGGTAACTGCTATTATTTTCCCCATTTTACAGATAAGGAAACTGAGTAGACAGAGATTAGGGATTTGCCCAGGGACATACATTTAAATTAAATTAAATTAACATTTCTTTTTTTTTTAAGCAATTTGGGGTTGAGTAACTCGCTCAAGGTTACATGGCCAATTATTATTTCTGAGTGGGTGCTAAGTGTCTGAGCCCGGATTCCATCTCCAGGTCATCCCAACACTGGAGCTGGTGCTCTTACTCGCTGAGCCACCTGGCCATCCCTAAGCAATTGGGGTTAAGTAACTTGCTCAAGGTTACACAGCCAGGTATTTCTGGGTGGGTGCTAAGTATCTGAGCCCGGATTAGATCCCAGATCATCTCAACTCTGGGACCGGTACTCTTACTCACTGTGCTACCTGGCCACCCCAAAATTAACATTTCTTATGTAGTCACCACATACCAGGCAATGTGGTGAAGCATAGATAGAGATGATCAGTCTTAGAATCAAGAAAACAGTAGGTTCAAATCCCACTTCTAACCTAGGTTGAATTTGAGATATTGGGCAAAAGACCTATTCTGTCAATTTCCCTAGGGAAATTTTAGAGGCTATACTTTAGAGATCAGTTGCTGATCTGAATTGGTAGAGGGAGCTTCCTCATCTGTACCTCCCTGAACCAATGAAATTACAAATAGTGACTACTTACCCTCTCCTCACCAAAAGGGGCAGGACACTGGCCCTTTCAAATGCTTATCCCCTTTCAGAGACCTATAAGAGGCTTTTTCCTGGTTCCTCAGGGAGTTAACAACCTGTGCCCTACCCAACTATATCCTTTGTATTTCTTTTTTTGAAGTTGTTTTCATATTGTTCTCCACTAGTAAAAAAAGTAAATCCATTGAATACCAGGATTGATTTTCCTACATGTGTTTTTGTCATTATTTTTGCTTGATTTCATTATCTTTTGTTTTGTTATTTTATCTTTGAATTTCCATCACTTAGTATGGTGTCTAGCACATTACAGGTGTTCATAATTCTTGCTTAATTGTGTTCTAGCAATTAACATCTGTTCCTCCTTGTTCACCCCTCTGGGGCCAAGAATAATTCTCTTCCATATGACAGTCCTTCAAATATGTGGAGACAGCTAACAAATCTATACCAACTCTTCTCTGAGAAAAATGTCCCAGTTTCCTTCAACTAATTCTCATGAAGATATAAATATAAACATAAAAGAATTTATATAACACCTACTATGACCAGGCACTGTGCTAAATGTTTTACAAACATTTACAACTATTATCACACAATAACCCTGAGAGATGCATGCTCTTATTATGTCAATTTTAGAGTAGAAAAAACTGAGGCAAACAGGGATTAGTTGACTTTCTCAGAGTCACAGAGCTAGTAAATTTCTGAGGTTGGATTTGAAGTCATGTCTTCCTAACTCCAGGTCCAATTCTCTATCCACTGACATTTAGCTGTATCAGCTACCAACAGAGAGAACTAGCAATAACATGTATTTTATTATTTTAAATAATTCTATTGGTACTTTCTGTATCACATCATCATAATATCACGTTTCCTTCCCTCTCCCTAAAAGTCATCCCATGTGACAAATTAAGGTTTTTTATTGTTTAGCAAAAAGAAAAAAATCAACAGAACTAATGGATACATTGAGAAAAACCAAAAATATGCACGTGTTCATGCATCCTCTTGGTGATTTGAATGGTCTAGCATTAAAAATAGAATTAATTTTGGTAGTATTGTTATTTTCATTATATCAGTATGGCCTAGCCATGAACACTGAAAATGCATCTAGCCATTTATGTTGCCCTTTAATTCATTAAGTAATACTATATAATTTAATTTATAAAAGACTTTTTGTACTTTGGGCAGTTGACCTTCAGATATTTTATGCACTTCATAATCATTTGAATTCCCCCTTCTATTATTGTTTCTTGCATTTTGTGTTATATATATGTAATTTGCTGTTGATTTTGAGGATTATTTTGTAGCCTGAAACTTTGCTGAAGATATTAATTGTTTCAATCAGTATATTTGCTTATTCCCTGTGGTTTTCCAAGTAAACTATCATACCATCAGCAAACAGAAATATTCTTATCTCTGCTTTACCTATAATTCCTTTAAATATATTTTCTTGTCATTGTTATTCTCAACATTTTCACTATTATGTCAAATAATAGTGGAGAGAGTGTTTACCCTTGTTTCTTACATGTATTAGTAGAAAAGGTTCTAGTGTATCATTATTGCATATGCTGTTTGCTTTTGGTTTTGGCCAGATGCTTGTTGTGATTTTTCAAAGGTCTCTGTATGCCTCTACTCTGTGGGGTTTTTAGTATAAAAGAGAGTTGTACTTGTGAAAGATTTTTACTGCACTTATTGAAATGATCATATGATTTGAAATTCAGGGATTTTAATGTGATTAATTTTGTTGATAGTTTTCCTAATATTAAAACATTCTTGCATCTTTGGTATAAACTCCACTTGATAATAATGAATGATTTGTTGGCTAAATTTCTACAATCTGCTAGTATTTTCTTTAAACTTTTTGAGTAATATTCATTAATGATCTTGGCCTATACGTTTTGTTTTGTTTTTTTCTGTTTTATCTTTCCCTGATTTTGGTTTTAGGACTACATTTGTCTCATAAAAAGAGGCTGGTAGAGTTCTTGCTAAGGAGGGAGGCTTATGGTGTTAAAAATACAAACAATCTCTTCAATTCTAGTTTTCTTTATAAAGAGTGTGAAACCCTTCTTTATTATTAAATGTTCATGTTTTGTCCTTCATGATTATGCTCAGATTCTCAGGATAGGTTACACTGGGCTGCATCCTAAACTCCATTGCACTTGAGGACACATTATTCCATTCCTTCCTCTTTCTTCTAGGGTGAAAAGAAGAGTTTTGAATTATTCAAATATCCTTTCCTTTGTATTTGACCACTATGTGTCTTGGAGTTTGCAGCCTTGGGTTTTGTTTTTATTCTTTTTTTCTTCTTCCCCTAAAGGCAATCTGTGAATTATTTCTATTGGAATTTCATTTTCTATGTTCATAAATTCTGGACAGTTCTCTTTTATTATTTCTTTAATTATGGTGTTAAAGTTTTTTGTCCTGTCATGTTCCTCTGGAAAATGTATGATCCTTGCATTGCGTCTGTGCTTCCTGTCTTTGAGATCTATATGTTTTGCTTGTATAATGAGCATATTTTCTTTTGATGTTCTTGGTTTTTCCTTCTCTTATTCGAGATTTCCTTTCACTTTGCTGTATTTACATTTCCAATCTATTCTCTCTTTTGTTTCTTTGATGAGGCTTACCATTTCAGATTCAAGTTTTTCTATTCTGCTCATTATTTTTGTTGTACAGGACACAAATTATGCTTTCATAATTTTCATTTCTCTTTTAAACTGTTCAGAAACAGTATGTTGTGGTTCCACATTTTCCTCAACTTCCACTTCCTCTGAATCATCAAGTGTTAGATCATTTTCTGTCATTTTGCAGTATTTATTCATAGAAACTCATTTACCTGATCTGGGAGCCATATTTCTCTCTGTTATTGATGTTTTTTTTTCTGCTGATGTACCTGTTTATGTTCAAGGCCTTTTAGATTTCTTCTTGAAATATCTGATACTTTCAGTCTCGCCTTTCCCCACTTATTTTCCTTATTTCTCACTTCTGACTCCCTTCCTTCTGATTATGGTTTCCTTGAGGATTGGATCTCAAAGCATCTCAGCTTCCTCCCACACTGGGCAATTCACAGTTAATGAGCCTAGGTCTCTGCCCTTGTTGACTTTCAGGTGATCAGAAGTGAAACCAGCTGGATGCTTTGCACTTCCCTCAGGTTTGATCCCCATTCACAGTATCTTGTTCTGGTGACCTGCCCTATTCCCTCTGGTCTTTAGGTTTTGGGGTTTTTTTTGTTTCTTTTGGCCTAGCCCTGGCAATTCAGAGACTGCTTTCCCCAGCACCAGGAGTTCAGAACCATGGACAGCACAGAGCTTTTTTATGGTTGCTGCTTCCAGGTTGCAGCCCTGGGCAGACTTTTCCTCATGAAAGGCTATGCCCAGGCAGGCTATCAAAGATCAAGAAAACTTCCACAGCCTGAAGCCAGGGTCTCTACAACATTGGAAAAGGGGCAGAGAGAAGGGATGAATGAGTTTTGGTATAAGTCTGTGTCATGTACTTGGGTCTGGTAGTGCAGCCTTACTGCTGCTATCCTGAGAAGTGAGGGAGGGGTGAAGAGTAAGTTCAGATTCAGTGAGCTTGAATTCTGGGCTTTGGCTTTGGGTTCAATTTTTTTTAACCTTGTTTTAGATTTTTGGTGTCTAGACCACACAAACAGCAGAAGTTACTGTGCCTTTCGTGCATATTTTTTTGTTTGGGGAATGTTTGAGAGGTCATGAGGAACAGAGAAAATTTTTAGTGTGCCAGCTTGTTTCTCAAGATCTGGAAGTCTCACTAGCACCTTCTTAAGAAATCAAGTATTGCTTCTTGGGTATAAGAAATAGTTAGGGACTGGCCCTGTGATTTCATTTGTATAGAGTACTCCCAGATGTGGAAAGGCCTTCCGTTGATGCAAGTCAGCATCTTTTCCATAACTTACATAGTTATAGAGAATTGTATAGAGTATGAAGGGGTTAAATCACTACCAGTATGTGGCAGAGGCAAGGCCCAACCCTCCTTGTTTGTGGCTTTGAGATCAATTCTCTAGATAGCATATCATTACACCTTTCTCATTTTTCTGGACTATTTGGGAAGAATGTTTCAGGGGGCATATACATCTATTATACAGCCTGAAGTTTTTTGGAATAATTTTGCCATTATAAATTAAATTTTTAAAATCCTGTGGGATTTTAAAATCTAACAAAAGTTGACTTGGCCTGGAGGAAAAGGGTTTCTCCTTAGCTGCAGACTATTAAACAGATCTGACTTAGATCTAAATGAAATAGCACACATGGAAAACCAAGGAACAAATCAGTTTTAAATGAAATTCTCAGAGTCTGCTTCATGCCCATATATAAAAAAGAATGTCTAGAAAGAAAGGGAGCAGGGAAAGTTGGTGTAGTGATCAAAGTTGAATATAGTGAAACCCATGTCACCTAAATTGAGTCCACTTTTTCTTCTTGGCATAGAGGAGGCTATTAGACAGTTTTGGACTTAGAGGCAGAGGTACCTGAGTTCAAATCCAACCTCAGACATTTACTAGATTACCCTCTGTCACAAATGAATAAATATAAAGTACTTTCCAAAACTGAAAGCACTATGTGAGTAATACATATTATTATTCAGTAGATACCATTATTAATATTACAATTATTATTGCTATACCAATGGACAAATGCTCCACAGGGAGACTTAGAACCCTTTGTGGTGATGTATATCTTATGTTCTATGATACAGTGATATGAAGAACAGTAAAAGGAAGTGAAGAGATTAGGAAGAGGGGATGACACCCAAAATCCAAGGAGGTCCAAAGTAAAGATGAAAGATGAATATCATGTTTGTTAATTCAATGATTAATTGTGAAATTCAATTTATTCATCTAAATCTGGCATGATTATTATGTTTTCCTTCTTTTGTGGATCCCCTTGGCAAACAAGAAATAAGCAAAGAAGGATAATCTTTCCTTCCCACTTCCATTTTTCAATATCTTCTCCCCTCACCTACCCAGAATTAGATTGTTACACCACTTTGAAGGAAACCAATAAGGTATATCCTCTGCACATCATTTAAAGTCAGAAACAGCCTAGTCTAACAAGCAATTATTAAATAGCATTACATTTGAAAGCATTGTACAAAATACTGGGGATACAACAGGGAGATATTTAAAACCTTTCATGAAGATGGTGATGAAAAATGTGTTTGTCTTCTGAAGGTAGAATTTTGAACAATAACTAGAAAACATAGGGAAACAAATTTTATCCGTTTTCCCAAAAATTATAGTTTTCTAAAAATGGAATAAGCTGTCTCATTGGATGGTGAATTCTGTGTCATTATTTTCAGTTAACCAGAGTTTATAAATATATTTACTAGGAATATTGGAAAGAGGACCCATGCTTTGAATAAGACTTAGTCTGGGTAAGTTATAACTGCCTATATTTTAAAAACAAGCAGTAATCATCTGAAATGCTTTTCTTTAAGCCAGTCCCCTACCTATGGGCACAACTGCAAATCCATATGCTTGACAGATGCCTACCCTACCTAAAGAGAGGTTTATTTCCCTACCAATTAGAGATTACTAATTAGACAATATGTTTACTACTATATATTAGGATTGTGTTAGATTGTCTCTTGCTTGAAGGCAAAGACTTTTCTAATTTATTTTTATATCACCTCAGTGCATAGCATGGTGGCCTTCACAAAACTGGCAATTAATAAACAATTGAGGAAAAAAGAATGGAAGGAAGGCAGGAAGACAGGCAGGAAGGAAGGAACAATGGAAGGAGGGAAGGAACAATGGAAGGAAGGAAGGAAGGAAGGAAGGAAGGAAGGAAGGAAGGAAGGAAGGAAGGAAGGAAGGAAGGAAGGAAGGAAGGAAGGAAGGAAAGGAAAGGAGAGAGATAAGAAACAAGGGTGGGAAGTAGAGAGTAAGCAAGGTAAGGAGGAAGAAAGGGAAGGAATGATTATGAATTTGATAACTTATCAAATAATACATGGAAAACATGCATTTTAGAGCATGTAAAGATTCGATTATTATTATGAATAAAACAGAAGATTTGTGGATGAAATATGAGGTCAAGTCTGTTGAGTGGTCCCTTTGTATCAAATCAGCTGACTTCCCTAAAACCTATATGTTACCCCTGGTTGCCCTAGATGATTTTCAATCTAATTTACATTCTCTTGCAATTTGAAAGGAACGCAATATATTTTCCAAGGCATGACAACCATCTGTCCAGAGTGATAGATGAGCAATGCAAACTCAACACACTGTTGCACTCATTCCTTGACTGGCCCAGAGCCCTGCCTCTTGTAATGCCTACTGACAGCCATGAGAATTACAGATGAAGAATAGTGGAGGCCTGTGAGTTGACGGGACATCTGTCAATTATCTCTCGTGCATCATGGTGAATGCATCACCTATAAAATTATCTTAAAGCACTCAGCTTGATTGTGGCAGTTATATGCCTAATGTGTAACTCTATGCCATCTGGGAATCTTTAGCTACTTTTTGTTTAAAGCCATAAGTTCACAAACTTGAAATTCACTCAAGTAAAACACAACCTTCCCTGATGAATCCAAACCAGAGAGAGTTGTGGGAGATTATTAGGTGAGCAAAACCTCTGTTAAATGAACATCAGTATGGACCAGCTGCTTCTTTTTATTATTTACTGTCTTTTTCTTTCATATAGCTGAGATTATTGGTGTAAAGACATAGAATGATCATGTCTCTGAACTAAAGGGTCACTAGAATTGCCCTGGTCAAATTTGTACATTTTCTTTTGTGGGGGTACGACATGCCAAATAAGGCATCTGGATTCTACTTACAGAACTCCAATGATAAGGACCTCATCACTAGATACTTCAAAAGAAGTTCTTCACACTTCTAGGTACTTCTATTAGGAATTTCTTTCAGTCTCAGTTTCTTCATTTGTGTTATTCAGACACCACTAACACACAACACACAGGGTTATTTTGAGGTTTAAATGAGATAATATGTTTAAAACATATTGAAAACCTTAAAGTGTATAATTATTATCAATTATTAATATTCACTTCCCTGCTTTTTTTTGGTTGAGGCAGGGTGTGGTACCATAATTTCAATAGTATACAGATCTTCCATGAAGGAAACTCCATCTGTCTATGTAAATTGACATTTGCTTGTGTCTTACAGTACTAGAGAAACAGCTTGGTATACTGTGAAATTCTAACTTGGCCAGTACCATGGTAGTGGGGTCAACCTAGATCATCTTCCTGTAACCAGGCATTCTCATCTTCTTCATCTTCTTCCTATCCAATCCATGACTCTATCTGAGGTCCCCTTGACTTTGATAGCTGAGTTTGGTTCTTTCCTTGATTAGAATGAGAATTTCAAGTGACTTCCTAGACATGTCCAGACCATTTCACTGGGCCTACCCACCCTACTCCCCACTTCCTATATTTTCTCTCTTCTCTCATTAGAATCTATGTTTCTTGAAGTCAGAGACCACATGGTTTGCTTATATTTACATCCCCAGTGCTCACCACAGTTCCTGGCACAGAGTAAACACTTAATAAGCATTTTATCATTCATTCATTCATTCCTGACTTTCTGAAACCCTTCTCTGGTGCACATTGCCTCTCTTTTCCCCCTCTCACACAAAAACAAATCTTTACTGTACTTTCTACCCATTGTTCCTATTCCTGCCCCCTGAGACTAAGTACCAGAAGTCTAATAATTTTTTTGATGTTTTGGCCTTTAGAATATTTGAAGACATCTGTTTCCCCCATTCTAAACCTTCTCTTATCCAAGTTAAATGGCTCCAGTTCTTCCAAAAGATATGTTTTCCTGGAATGTTTCTATCTAAGCTTCACTATCAGCATCCTGATTGCCTTGTAGTCTAGCTAAACAATATGTCTCCTAAAACATGGTGCCTGGCACTGAACATCCAAATCCACATGTATTCTGATAATGGAACAGCAAAACTAGACTATAAACTTCCATGCTTTTCTCACTATACTTCCATTAATTTAAGATCATGGAAGTCATACACTAATACCTCATCACAGTATGAAAGGTGAACTTGGCCTCACAAAGGCTATGTTAACAGGAAATAATATTTAAAAACTTCTAGAGAGTGGGAACATGCCTAACTGTGATGGAATGTGTGTCTAACATCACATCAGTTATTATCGTTAACAATGGCATACAGACATTTTAAGATGCGTGAAGGGCTTCATTTATATCATCTCATTTGATCCTAAAGAAAATCCTCCAAAGTAAGGAACTGTTACTAACCCCATTTTACAGATTAAAAAATCGAGGCTGCAAGAAGTTAATTTACCTGTGCAGAGTCTCAATGAAGTCTTCCTTATTTCAAATCTGGCCTAATACACTTAATCACTACATGATCTGGGGCAAGTAATTTAATCTTTGCCTCAATCTTCTCATCTATAAAATGAGAATATGAATAGCACTTACCCTATAGAGTTGTTGTGAGTATAAAATGAGATAATATTTGTAAGTGCTTTGCAAACTTTAACACACTCTACGAGGGCTAGTGTTATTATTTCTGATTCCAAGTCCAACATTCTATCAACTATAGCACCTAGCTATATGAGATGATGAGTTGTTAATTTCAGGGTTGCCTATCAACGTTATTATTTCTGATTACAAGTCCAACACTCTACAGACTATACCATCTAATTGTGTGAGATGATGAGTTGTTAAAATCAGGGTAGCCTATCAACAGGGTGGCCTGCAGGTCTGAATACTTCAGTGACAGCAACTCTGAAAGACCATCTGCTTAGATGCAGAGGGATTGTAGTCCATGTCAGTTAAGATATTTTCCACAATAAATAAATGACAAAGGTATGAATTATCGAGGAATATCACCTTAGGGTTTTTCCTACCTTGCCTCCTTACATAGCTAAGTCTTATACTCTGGAATTGGGATTGATTCTTCTCAAGGTTCCTGGGCTTTTCATTTGTTTCTTGGCATAGCAATGAGATCTTCCATTGTTAGTCAGAATCAGGTCTACTATCACAGTATCCCCCTTAGATTCTTACAATTTGTAAAAATGAAATAAAGAGACAGGTAAATAAAAAATCATTTGAAGTAATTGGATATATTTAATTTGGATTTCTTTTGTGGGGGTACAAAAGAACAATGTAGAGAAGATATCCCAATAACTTTCTTCAATGAGATTATGTACCTTTTTTCCATTTGGTTAATTCTGGTTTTAAGAAGTTATTTTCTTCACTATTCTTTTCTGCCTCTTATAAAAACCTACTAATTTTCTTTTCATAATTTTCATGCATTGCTATCATTTATTCTTCTGGTTTTTCTATACTCTTGTCACTTGATGTTTTTCTTCTTTTTTGTCTCTTTCTTTATGTCTTTTAGGAATTTGTGTTGAACTTGTGCCAACCTGCCTTTTCAATGAAATTTGCTTGGAGGTGTTTGAAAGTCATTGCCTCCTTTCTTTGTATCTTGAGATTCTCTAATCATTGAAGATTTTTTGGTCAGTTTCTTTTTTTTGTTGGCTAAATTTTTAGTGTTTTGTTATTATTTTGGACTTTATGTTACAGTTGAGCTCTATTCATCTTTAAGGGAAAGGAAGATGTCTAGCCTGAGATTCTATTTCTTTTTTGTTCTGGAGACCTGTAAATTTTCAGGGTTTTCAATGTGGCATGATCCTGGGATAGGCCTGATCACTTCCCTTTTGATCTGCTTTCTGATCTTTACACAGTTAGGACCTCTGCTCACTCATGACGTTGCCCACTCCTGTATTGAAACTATGATTCAGACCTGGAAAATGGATGACAGCTGCTAAATGACCCCTAGTTTCACATCTAGTGCTAGTAAAGGGGTTCCATGTGCTCTCTTTCTGTCCAGGAATTCAGTCCCCTTATCATCCCTAGGCATTGGGCTCTTCCCTATGCATTGCTGTCTCTGCCCAGTGTTACCCCCACTATTAATTTTTTTGCTGTGCCATATGCTTTTGGTCAGCCCCCACCCCAATGTCAGCAGACATCTTCCATTTTCTTAAGCTATCCTTGCTTGGACAAATGGCTCATTCTAACTTTGAATTGTTTGTCCTGGCCAGAATCGGGATTGCCACACTTTTTTATGTTGTTTTGAAGAGGATCTATCGAGAGAGCTTGATGCCATCATTATCATCATTTTCTTCATTGTCATCATCATCATCACAGTTATTTTATGTAGCTTTTTAAGGTTTCAGGAGCAATTTATGTATGTTGCCCATGATGATCCCAATAAACCTGTGAGTCAAGTTCTATTACTTATTTTATTGCTTTTTTTTGGAGGGGCAATTGGGGTTAAGTGACTTTCCCAAGGTCACATGGATAGTTGTCAAGTGATATTATTATTTTGACCATCTTAGAGATGAGATAATTGAAGCTGAGAAGGATTTAGCATCCTTCCCAGAGCCATATAGCTAGAAGGTATCTGACACTAGATTTAAGGAAGTTCAATGTTTATTAATGAACCATAGAATGTGTTGAATGGTGGTTTTTTGGTTTTCCCTCAATGGAGGTCTTCAAGCAAAGGTTGAGTGACCAGCACTCATGTATGTTATAGGCAAAATCCTGCTGCTTGCCAGCTATGTGGCCTTGAGAAATTCACCTAATCTCTTTCCCTGCTTGTAAAATGGGAGAGCTGGATTAGATGATTTCCGAGGTCCTTCTAACTCTGACCCTATGGAGTCTTCCATTTCCATATTAATAGATGATGTTAAAGGCTTATTAGAACTGGCATTTATATAATACTTCAACATTTGTAAAAAAAAAAATATTTAATGCAACAAATGAGATGCTACATGTCAAATATTTTGCAGAGTTAAAGATCTATCTAAACTAAAATCTCTCAACTGTGAGCCAGGCACCACAATCATTATTATCCCTATTTTATAACCAAGGAAACTGTGGCTCAAAGTAGTTAAGTAACTTGACCAAAGACCAATACGCAAGTAGCTTAAGGAGGATTTTAACTTAGGTCTTTTTTGATGTCTGCACTTTCTTCTGATGTGTTGTGCTGTGCTTCTAGGAAAGGGATTTCTTTGCTAAATATCTTCTTGTCCAAAAACATAGGGAATAGATCAAGGAAGGGACAAGAAGTGGGAAGGGAGGGGAGGGGGATAGGGAGGGGGAGAGAGAGAGAGAAAGAGAGAGAGAGAGAGAGAGAGAGAGAGAGAGAGAGAGAGAGAGAGAGAGAGAGAGAGAGAGAGAGAGAGAGAGAGAGAGAGAGAGAGAGAGAGAGAGAAAGTTAACATTTTTCTTTTTCTTGGAGGATAATTCATTAGATAAAGTTTCCACTTTAAGTTAAAAAATGGCCAGAGATTACCAGATGGCACATGGTTGCACCCGGGAAGCATTCCACTAGTAATTAAGCAAAAAGCATTAAAGATAATTTAACAGGTAATCCATTTCATTCGATGCACTGGATATAATTGACAGATGTTACTCACAGCAGAGACCAGGAGCCCTTGGGTCTTTTCCTTGTACACAGAGAAAGTCCTCCAGCATGGGAACCATGAAAGGAGAGCAGGAGTTAGGTAGGAAGAGCTTATAATAGGACCACTAAAGGTAAAGCCATTTAAATGATCACTTCCTATAAAATGTGGCAGCCTTGGCAAAACTCAGAAACTCATTCTCAAAGGTGGCACAGATCCAAGTGAACTTTATGTCCTTGTAAGTTTCAAATGAACATCATGTTTTTCTTCACCCTGAGACTTCCATCTACAAACAGCATTACCTGCCATCCTATTTCTCATTTCAACTGTGAGAGGTGGAGGAACTTGCCCTCAGGCACTATACAATTCAATTCAACAAGTATTTATTAAACATTTACTATATATCAAGAATTATGCTAGGCATTGGGCATATAAAGATATAGTCACATTATTTCAGAGTTGGAAGGAATCTTTATGGTCATCCAGCCCAACCCCACCCCCAATCAGCCAACCAGAATTATTATAAGAATTACTACTATACTATTCTGATGTTTCTCACACCCCCCAGTATCCTCATCTATAAAATGGCTATAATAATACCTGCACTTTCTATCTAGGGAGCATTTTCTAAACCTAAATTGTTACAAATTATGTACAAAATGCATACAGGTAAATCAATCAACATGACTTTATTCAGGACCTACTATGCGACATATACTGTGCTAGACAGTAGGTATGCAAAAGCTGAAATTATCTCATATTCTCAATGGGCTTTCAGAAGATGGGAGGAG
Source organism: Petaurus breviceps papuanus (assembly GCF_028583685.1). NCBI lineage: Eukaryota > Metazoa > Chordata > Mammalia > Diprotodontia > Petauridae > Petaurus > Petaurus breviceps. The sequence continues at coordinate 1,904,087 of NW_027185697.1, read as the reverse complement.
AGGGAGAGAGAAAAATTTGGAACTCAAAATGGTATCAAATGAATGCTAAAAATGTTCTTGATATGTAACTGGAGAAAAATAAAATACTATTATAGTTAAAAAATGTAAATTTAAGCAAAAAACACCTTATGTGGATATGCCCTTAATCACAGGTCAAGCTTTTCCCTCCCTCTCTTCCCCTCCTCTGAAAATGGCGGGCAGTTTGATATAGTTTATACATGTACTATCTTGTAAAAATATTTCCATTGGTCATAATTGTGAAGGAAGAAATAGATTAAAATGAGGACAGAGGAATCATGAGAAAGTATCAAGTATGTGAAAAAAAAGATATACTTCAATTTGCATTTAGAGTCCATCAGTTATTTATCTGGATGTGGATAGCATTTTTTTCATGAGTCCTTTGTACCTGTCTTAGATGATTATGTTGCTGAGAAGACCTAAGTTATTCATAGTTGATCATCGCACAATGTTGCAGTGGACAATGTTTCCCTGGTTCTGCTCATTTCACTTTGTATCATTTCATACAAGTCTTCCCAGGTTTTTTTGAAATCCACCTATTTGTCAATTCTTATAGCATAATAGTATTCAGTTATGTTCATATACCACAGCTGGTTCAGCCATTCCCCAATAAATGGACATACCCTCAATTTCCAATATTTTATCACTATGAAAAGAGCTGCTTTAACTATTTTTGTACATGCATGTTCTTTTCCCTTTTTTGTGATCTCTTTGGGATACCAACTTAGTAGTGGTATCAAAGGGTATGCACAGTTTGGTTGCCCTATGGGCATAGGTCCAAATTGTTCTCCAGAATGGTTGGATTAGTTCATAACTCCACCAACAATGCATCCATGTCCCAACTTTCCCACACCCCCTCCACCACTTATATTTTCCTTTTTTTTGTCATATTTGCCAATCTGATAGGTGTGGTGTAGTACCTCAGACTTATTTTAATTTGCATTTCTCTAATCACCAGTGATTTAGAGCACTTTTTCATATGGCTATAGATTATATAAGGTGTTTTAGGAAGACCCAATGAGTGGGAGAACACATTCAGATGCTAATTGTCAAGATGGCTTCGAGGAGGAAATGACACAGGAGGGAAGAGATCAATTCATCAAGGAAGGTACATAGTATATACTAGGATTTATACTGGCAAAAAGGAGATACAAAAATAAATGATGTTTTGTTTTGTTTTAAATCATCCTTAGCACAGAGGAGGTATTCTAATTGCAAGACAAATATACATATAAACATATACAGCATAAATGTAAAATAAATAAGTGCAAACACATATAAAGTAGTTTAGAAGGAAGGGCTCTAGTAGTTGGGATAAGATAGTTTTATACAAATGATGATGCTTAAGTTCCATTTTTAAAGAAGAAAAGAACTCTGTGAGATACAGGTAAGGAGATAGAGAATTTCAAGTTTGTTGCAAAGACCAAGTCAAAGGCAAGGAGATGTGTGATGGAATGTTGTGTGTAAGAAAGAGAAGTAGGGGCATCTAGGTAGTACAGTGAATAGAGCACTAGCCCTGAAATCAGGAAGACCTGACTTCAAATCCACCCTAAGATACTTGACACTTAACTGTGTGACCTTGGGCAAGTCACTTAATCCCAACTGCCTCCCTCAAAACAAAAGACATAAGTAATAATTTAAAAAAAAAGAAAGAAAGAAAGAGAATTAAAGCTAACCTGGGTGCATTATATTTATAGGAGTGAGAGTAATGCCCATAAGAATAAAAAGTAGATTGGGACCAGGGTTTGAAGGGTTTAATAAAAGAACACTGTGGACATGGCCATCAAGAATTCAGGATCACTTCCATGCCATGATGTGGAAATGAATTTAGTCAATAAGTTTTCATTAAGCTCGTACTATATACCAGACACTGAGCTAAGTGCTGAGATACAAAAAAAGGCCCAAAAAATGCAGTCCCTGCTTCCAAGGAGTTCAAGTCTAATGGAGGAGAAAATACACAAAAAAGGACTTTATGGGGATCTGTACTCAGGGAAAATAAATCTGCCAAGTGTCTAGGCTAAATTCTAACTTAATTCTAGGTAAAAGTCTAACCATATTGTTGTTCAGTTAAATTCTGAAAGAATTTATTTATTTATTAGTTTATTGTTTATTATTTATATTATTGTTATTAATTATCTCCTGGATAATTAAGGCATTGGATTCAGGGAGGAGATTTTCTCCACTTGTTTTCCCAATGTTGTGTACACACACTCCATAGAATCACTCAGTTGTGTTCTGGTAAATGTTTAACAGCCAGTTCTCCAAGGGGAAAAAAATGTATACATGAAAAGCCCTTAGGTTTAATCTGCATTGTTAACATTATTTCTATCACTTTCTTAATTTTAATCAATAAAATAGTAAATGAAGCCATCATGTATAGTTTGTCAACTCCCAAGGCACAAATGTTCACACTGAAAATTTAATTATCAGCTCCCTTGAGCTAGCTCCTACACACATCCTGGGATCAACCCAGTCATCAGGCTAGCATGATGAACTGTGAAGTATGTGACATTTGTCTCTGATGCTCTTTCCTTTCCATTTCTTATTGCTGTTTTTTTGCTAATTCTCTAGGCCCAATCCCAGTCATGAAGATGCAACCAGACTTGTGCTTGACTTTAGTTTCTTTAAGCTATCTCACGCCCATATTCACCCTTTTTGTTGTAGCTGCCATTTGTGGCTCCTATTCTATGGATTGTTTCCAAGTTTACAAAGTGCTTTACATACATTATATCATTTGATCTTCACAATAAACCTGGGAGGAAAGTGCTATTATTATATCCATTTTCTAGATGAGAAAACTGAGGCAAATATGGGTTAAATGACTTGCTCATGGTCACATAGCTAGTAAGCATCTAAAGTCAAATCTGAACTCAGGCTTTCCTGACGCTGTCCCTCTATCCTCTGAGCCACCTAGCTACTATCAAATTAAAACATTAAACATTAATTTAAAAAAACCAAATGGACAAGCAAAGAACTTGCTTGAAATTGCTAGAACCATCCAAAAGTAAAATGAACTGCATCATATAACAGTGGATTGTTCCCTAATTCAAATATTTCAAGTCTGTTTTTATTTTCACATCTTATTCAGACACAGGCTGGAATAACCAGCTTCTAAATTCTGTCCGAGTCTCACATTCTGCCATTCTCTGATTATCCCCTTTTCAACATCAGAACTTACTTCCAAGGCAACTTTTAAGAATTTCTCTCCATTGTCTGTCATATTTTAAAAGGGCTGCCTCTGCATCTCATACTAATATGTTACACAGGTAGGGTGATGCATTGGATAGGGTACCAGACTTAAGTTCAAAAACTGTCAGACACTTATTAGCTGTGTTCCCCTGGGAATGTCACATCATCTATGTTCTCCATTTACCTCATCTCTAAAATGGACAAAGTAATAGGATTTACCTCCAAAGGTTGTTGTGAAGATAAAATGAGCTAATATTTCTAAAGTACATTGCAAAACCTTAAAACCCTATGTAAATGCTGGCTATTATTTTTTATTGGTCCACATGCATTGATTAAGCACTCACTATGGGTCAGACATTGTGCTAAGTGCCTAGGGGAAATCCAAAGGAATAATTCTCTAACGAGAGAACTTTCAGTATCTACTGCTACCAAGTGGGGTGTATATACTGTGGTGGAACATGTTTCCAGAGGCCCCAACACCCCATCTGCAGTCTTCATATGAGCCTGTCTCTGGTAACTACCAAGGTGATCATGGGGATTTTAGGATTTGGAGCTGGAAAGGACTTTCGAGATCATCTTAAAATGACAAGTGCTATATAATTGCTGTTCTTACCGCCATATTATCATACTCTCATCATCTGGGGTGTTCTTTTTGCTCCTAAAGACAAATTACAACCATTCTCCTAAGTTCTTCCAGAAGCATCAGAGATTTCTGCTAATGACATACTCAATTCCATTCTCCTCATTTGCATAGATAATTCGTCTATCAAAAGACATTAACCCACTTCCATATAATTTTTCCCATTACCAGCCAAATTCAGTGATGGAATGTGGCCTGCTCTGATAGCTCCCCTTCCATGGGGTTTGCCTTTAAATAGCAATAATCACAGATTACCAGAGAGCAGATGACTAATGTAGCCATTACATCCAAGGATCTCTGTATCAAAAAGAATGGGAAATGGAGAGTACACCTAGGGAAAATGTCCTCTATTAACAACATCTATTCTATCCTTGTTCACTCATTTCAGTCATGTCTGACTCAGTGACCTCATCTGGAATTTTCTGGGCAAACATACTGGAAAGGTATGCCATTTCATTTTCCAGCTCATTTTACAGATGAGGAAACTGAGACAAACAGGATTAAATGACCAGGGTCACACAGCTAGTAAGTTTGTGATGCCAGATTTGAACTAGAATCTAGTCTTCAAAGGTCTAAGTGACTAGACCCATGATTTCATTGGTAGAGGGAATTCTCAGGTAAAGAAATTCCCTTTAAGAATATATTAAGTCTAACTTTCCCTCTTTTCACTTTCTTCCATCTCTCCTAGTTCTGCCCTCTGAGGAAAAAGACAAGATTAATCTTTTCCACATGACAGCCTTTCCAATACCCAAAGACACATCATATGGTCCTCCTTGAATCTTCCTTTCCCCAGACTAAAAACCCCCATTTTCTTCAACTGATTTTTATATGGTATCAACTCCAAGTTTTCACTATAACAACACCATTAAATGGTCACTTCCCCTCTGAAATCTCACCTTGTGAGACCATTTTAACTTCTATGGAATTGAAAAATACCTTCCCATAACATCTACCCATACATCCTAGTTCTTTTCTCTTAGACCAACCAAAACAGCCCCTAAGTCTGCCCTCAGGGGTCAAAGAGAACAATGTTGATCTCTCTTCCATGTTACTGTCCTTCAGGTATTTGAAAGTAGCCATCATGTTCTCTCTAAATCTATTTTGGCCATAAGGAGATCATTTTAGAATCATGTAGATTTTAGACTATTCCAAAGATTGACAAAATGGCTACATGTAGTATTCTATTTTCTCCAAGAAGAACTTGAGACCTAGTCACAGTGTTCTGGGCAGCTGTATATTGAATCAATCAGTATGTCAAGAAGCTTCAATAAAAACTTTAAGATACAGGTCACTGCCTAATAGAATACATGGATGACAAACATCTCCTTAGTCATAATACTAAAATCAGGGTGGCCTAAGAACCAACAATGACCATCGGTATTCTAGGATTTTCCCAGTAATGCTGCCTTTGCCATAAAATACCAGTCTCTGAAAAATCCAACCTAAAAAGTAGTGAATAAGAGTAGGTGGGTCATGAGAAGGATACACTATGAAAGATGGATTCCAATAGGCACAATTGGGGGTTATTCATGTTCAGTCTTCATGTTCCAAAGGCATCCAAGTAATAATAAGAAACCTAAAGGAAGGCCACCAGAGGCTAGGGAAACCCATATGGGAGATTTATGGGAGCGTATGTATAAGTTACAGTCAGAACAAGAATTGGGATCACCTACTTCAGTGAGATCACAGAGAATGAAATTTTGAAATAATTGTAGTGATACAACAATAGCTACCACCTTTTTAATCAACCATCACCATGCTTGTCTTGCTCGCAGAGAAAAACTGCAGGCTGTGTACTGCAGTCTGGGCAATGAAAAAGAGACAAAGACAAAAACAGAGTAAGGGAAATCACACACAGAGAGGGGAGAGAAAAGTGAGAGGAAAAGATGTTGATATCTATTGATCTTTCTCATTCTGTTTCTGTGTATGTCTCTGCCTCTCTGTCTCTGTCTGTCTGTCTGTCTGTCTGTCTCTCTCTCTCTCTCTATATATATATATATATTTATTTATTTATATATAGACACAAACATACATATGTATGTTTGTGTATATATGTATATATCTGCCATTTATCACATATCTATCTGAAAAGCCAGCATGATCCAATGACAAGAGAACTAATTTTGAAGAAATGGCCTTTTCCCTATACTGGCTGTGTGACTTTGGGGGAGTCTTTTAACCTTTCAGTACCCTAGGCAATCTCTAACACTATCAGTTCAAGAGCTAACACTGAACAGCATTGGTAAAAAAAAAAAATTGTAAGATTCCATGTGACATCCCAGTGATGATTAACTCACGGGTCTGACATAAATCTATTATTAATCTATAATTTATCTAGTGTTTTAATTTCTCATTCTCTTTCTTCTTCAATCTACTTATTGATCTTTCCATTGATACATCAGTCTATCTATTTCAATCAAGATAGATATAGAGATATATTTTCCACAGGGGTCTACCTAGCATGCTGGTGGCCTTCCTTTAGTTCTCTTAATATTACTTGAATACCAGTGGAGTACACAGGCTGATCATTGAAGTACACACGCTGATCATTGAAGTACACAGGCTGATCATTGGTAAACCTCTGGCTCTTCCTATTGGAAGATATGTAAATGGGTGTATTGACATACATGCATATTTCTACCTGTAGGTAGATATGTTTTAAATGTACATATCAACATTCCTCTCAATATAAATATCTATATACATAGACATAGTCATAGTCACATATCTAAGCCTTTATCTGCTATTCATTATTTATTAATGTGGTATCTATCTATCTCTATATGTGTGTGTATGTGCTATCTCTCTCTATGTAGATATATGTATAGATATAGATATTTATCTTATCATCTTTATATAGCATCTCTCTGCTGCTATCTATTAGCCAAAAATGAGCAATTGGCATCTGTCATTCATCATGTACTGCCTTTCTATCTATCCCTTTCACTGCATGTATTTCCATCTTTCTGTCAAAGGAACATTTTGAGTCCTCTTCCAATGGAATTTAATGTAACTAACAAGATGCTCTATGATATTTTCCTGGGTGAGAATGCCTCTCTGAGTTAGAGAATTAAAAAATCAAATATGTGGATTACATATAAACAAATCCTGGACCTATTGAATATCTTAATCAAAAGTTTAAGCTAAGTGCAAGGAGTAAAGTTTTGAGTCATTGGATGAAATCATGTGAGAGAATGGTTGGGATTGTCCAAAAAACTCAGATACATCTTTAAATATAGATATAGCAAAGAAGAATTCCTATCAGAAAAGAAGTTAAATTAGAGTCACACTTTGAAGAGCTAGACCCTAGCACTTATAAACATGTGGTAGCAAAAGGTGGGTGATGGGGGAGATAGAGTTTAAACCAAGATGAAGTTCCTCATACTGACTATGTCCTGGGAATGACTAGACTAGCAAAATGCCCTGTATGCAGGTGGAAGCTGAGAAGGAATGAATTAGACCCACTGATGAAAGGTACCTTCAAGATCATGAGCTCATTGTGGAATAGAGAAACTTGCCAAAGTCCCTGGCCCTTGGAGCCCAGCTGAGAGTTGTTTATATTAAAAGGGAACTTTGTGTGGATTTCAAGAAGGAAGGAAAGGACTTCCATTCAACCAGAAATTGTGAGTTCCTTTTTGCCACATGGGCTCTCTAAAATTGAGCTGGCTTTACCATGAATTATGTGCTTGTGGGAGGGATCATCACAGGTGTTTGAGGGTATGGTTTCGAAGTAGTTCTTGTCATTATACACACTTAGTTAATAAATCTTAACTAAAAGTTTATTAACTCTGGGGGGTAATTCATATAAATTGGCTAATTAATGGTGGAGAATAGCTAGGTAGTGCCATGGATAGAGTGCTGGGCCTGGCATCAGGAAGATTCATCTTCCTGAGTTCCAATCTGGCCACAGACACTTACTGGCTGTGTGACCCTGGGCAAGTCACTTAACCCTGTTTGCCTCAATTTCCTCATCTGTAAAATAAACCAGAGAAGGAAATAGCAAACCACTCCAATGTCTTTGCCAAGAAAACCCAAAAAGGGGTCATAAAGAGTCAGAAACTATTGAAAAATGACTGAACAATCAATGATATAACATCAGATGAATGTTCATGATCAAAAGGATTAAGAAGGTCTGGATATATTAGAAAAACAATCTTAATCCTTCGGGATTACCCTTAAAGTTTTGTGGGGAAAAGTAGTCATAGCCCTCTGGTGACCAAACCTGCCTGTTAGAGGTGGAATTGGCAAAGTGAGTCTATTCTCTGTCTATCTATCTTTCTATCTATCTATCTAATCTATCTATTATCTAATTCATTTTTCCGTCTGCCTAGTTATTTCTCTTCCTGTCTGTTGGTATGTGTTGCTATGTTTGAACCTTGGTATGTATGTATCTATCTACCAAATATATTTCTTTACCTTTCTACATTTTTCTGCCCATATATCCATTATACCATTTATGGATTCATCCAAATATACACATGTATTTTTCATTATCTATCATCATATACCTACCTACCTACCTTCCTCCCTACCCAGCTATCTGTCTTACTCAAACTACATCTGTATCTGTCCCTCTCTTTCTCTCTCTCTCCCTTCCATTCTCTCTCCCTGCCTTTTTCTGTCTAGCAGTCTGTCTAGATACCTAGCTCTCTGATTTCAATGACTTTGAAAGTAATCTCTTCAAGGGCAAATCAATTATGTCAAGCTCCCAGGAGATGATGCCTCTGTTTGCAGTAAACTAATTTGATAGACTTATTTCAGAAGTTGCTAAGAAGTATAGTCTTTTTTCCTCCCCTTAGCTCAAAAGTAGGCTAATGCTACAAGTCAGTCTTCCCAGTGGCATAAGACAGTCCAAGCCTTTGCTGTTGATTTAAGCAAAGACATATATTCATACCCACACTTTGTTTCTTGATTACCTGGGGATTTCAGCATCTGTTCATTTCTGTGCAGGATAGGGTATCAATGAGGTTTTTTTTTGTTTTTCTTTATAAGATTGCCATGCAATCCCTAGGTCAGAGAAAGAAAGATGATAGCTTCCCTTTCCCCTCTCTCACTCCTTAAATGTTCTTCACTCTGCCCTGGGTATATGTGTTAATCAGGAGCATCCTGATTTGTCATCATTCACTGGGCCACTTTTAATAGAGAAAAAGAGAGAATCTGTCAGTGTGGTGTGATGGTAAGGACTCAGCACTAGTCATCCACAAATTAACTAATTTAAAAAGCACTTACTAAGCAGTAACTGTGTGTTTACCAAAAATGATGCCAATGGCTAGAGTTACAAATGCAAACAAGCAAGACAGCCCTTGCCAAAAAAGGATATACATTCCAATGGGAGAAGAAAACACGTAAGGGGAAGTAGTCAACAGGGAGGAGTGTCTTGCATAGGGAAGACACAAAGTTAATGATTGAAGTCTTAAGTCAATTGGTTGATAAATTTATTCTTGTACTGGTGGTGCTCATAGTGCATGCTGGAAAAAGTCAAAACCTTTGTGGGTCTTGGTTTACCATTGTGTCCATGGGAATGGGGCTAATGTCAACCATTGTTTTAAAAAAAGTGGCAAATGTTAAATAAATTTTAAAAATACAAAGCCATAGAAATCAAAACCATGATTGTTACTATTTGCGTAGACCTATAATATCATCAGGTTAGGGAGTTAGTGATGATGAACTCTTTCTGTCAATGTCATTTGAAATATACTCTGAAATACCACACTCTGAAATGTACGGTCTTAGAGAGTAGCAGCATGATATAGTGGATAGAGTAATCCCTCTTTAGTCAGAAAGTCCTGTTTCAGGCTTGTCTCTGACACATACTGGTCTGGACTGTGGGCAAGCCACCAGAGATGTCAATGACCCAGACAACTATTCTCTTATCAATATTATTACCTGTGTAATATGGAGAGTATCTGATTATTTTTCATAGAAAAGTACAGGGATCAGTACCTGGCCTTATGAGTTCACAATCTGTCTGGGGAGCCATAATTAACATACAAAAATGATTAGAGAAAAAGTGCAAAGAATGGCATTGGTTAAGTCCAATAATATCTCAAAGAAGGGAGAACACAGTAGAAACTGGAATGGTAGACAGGGAATGGGTATTATAAGGGGATTAATATATGCTAGGCACTGTGCTAAGCACTGGGAAACCAAATAAAAGCAAAAAGAAAGAGGACCCTGAAAGAGCTTAATGGGTTAAGACAGCACACACAAAGGAGCTGAAAAGGGGGATGGGAGAAGGATGGCCATAAAGGAATGTGGCATTGAAGTCCAGAAAGCCAGAAGCACTACCCAGAGAGAAATGAAGGTTGTCCTGCCTGAGCTATTAAACAAAATGGAGGTACAGAAGGAATTTATCAATGGAAGAAAGGACTCGTCTGGCAAATGAATATTCCAGAGTGAAAAACCAAAAATGTAGTAGATGTTCCAGTAGGTGCAGATGGAAGTTCCAAAGCAAGACTTCAGCTAAAGCATGGTGTTTAAATCAGGATAATCTAAAGCACAATTGGGAAAGGAATGAAGATTGGCTAGCCAGGCCCCTTCTCAAAATGGAGGCACTGGGAAGAACTCACCAGTGAGTGATATCCCTCTATAGCACAGCAGAGGGATATTCTATGGCAAGAAGGCTCCATAAAGGGATGTATGGTGCAGGGGGAGGAGGTCCCAGGTCCTGAGGGAAGTTCCAAGTTGTGACTGCCTTGTGGGAAAGGTCAAATTTGAACTGGGCGCTGTAGCACACATAGAATTTGGAGAACCAGATTCAAAAGACACTCTAGTTAAAGTGAGAAGAATAAGAGAAGCATGGAGAAAAAAATTAAACAAGAATGGAATTCTCATGGCATATGAAAAAAACAAATAGAGCAGAGGGTATTTATTAAAAGTAATAAAGTTAGGGGCGGCCAGGCGGCGCAGCGAGTAGGAGCGCCGGCTCCAGTGTTGGGATGACCTGGATCAAATCCTGGCTCAGACACTCAGCACCACACCCAGAAATAACTGGCCATGTAACCTTGAGCAAGTTACTTAACCCCAATTGCTTTAAAAAAAAATAAAGTTAGATAAGTAGGATGGGGGAAATTTGTGGAGCTTTCAAAAATCCCAGAATGGAGCTAAAAAATGATGGATTAAGAGATAGGAACATGTACTGTCCCTATTAGGGAATGGCATAATAAACATGGTGTCTTCCTCTTCTCTCACCTCATGTTTACTGTTCTTTGTTTTTCCCATTTGCTTCCTCAGGTTTAAGACATATTATGGAACAGTATCCACCAAACCACAGCTCATGGATGACCATCAACGAATTTACTCATTAGAAGCAACCAAAGCACATCTTAATTCAAAGAAGGAAATCATTTTTAAAGAAGTTAGTCATTAAGGTAAAAATATATATATACTTTGCTCACATGGGGTTCACTTTTCCATAAAGTAGGAATTCACTGGAGGTAGGAGGATATATGGGTAGAAAAAAATGGTAACCAGGGAAGATACACACATTGGGAACAGAAGTGGAAATGCAACACATGTAAATGACATAGGCCAGGAGCCCATGTGGCTTGCTCACATGCAAGGAGATGCAAGTCATATTACCAATATTGCAGAGCTCTTAATATTCTCAGGTGATAGGGTCATATGATATTTTGCTGGGAATGTCATCTCTCCCTAATGCTATATGGTCTCTTATAATCTTCTCCACTAGTCTTGGGACCACAAAGCTTCTCCACTATCATCTTCTTTTTGGCTCTTTAAAGTCATCTACTGGTCTTTCAGATCCTATTTGATATGGGGGAGTAACTAACATATTTCCCCCTATAAAGTCAGATTCATAGCTGTTTTACTTATTAGTGAATTCTATCAACCTCCACACCTAATGAAGTATAATCAGTAGAACTAGGAAAATTTCTCCAGGTTGAAATTGTTTCTGTTCTTTTGATTGCCTATGTCTGTGATGCCTGATTGATAGTCTAAAGTTGGTAATGTCAACTATATATATATGAGAGACAGAGAGAGAAAGAGAGAGAGAGCACTCTTTAAGATTTGAAAAGTGTTTTTCTAATAGTATCTTGTTTGATCCTTACAACAACCTCAAGAAGTAATTGTTATTATTACCCCCATTTTATAGATGATGAAACTGAAGCTTAAAGCTTCAGTGAGTAGTCTAGGTAGTAAGTATCTGAGTCAGGATTAAAACCCCTTATGGAGACCCTATACCCTCAAAACTTATTTCATGGATCTGACAAAAAAGCTCCCAGAAAAACTGTCCAGAGGGCCAAGAAAACTACTTACTTCCCTGTCTCTGACTGATAAAGTGAAATTGACAAAGAATAAGAGCTAAGGCAGCACCACCATCTCTTTCCATTCCTATTCCACATTCCTGCCTTTATTGTGCATATTTGTAAACAAGGAGTTTTCCCTTTTCCTTCTCACTCCACTCTCTTCCATTATAAAGATTATTATATTAATAAGAATACTATTAGGTTATGGACTTTCTACCCACCTCCACTAATATGAAGAAGAAGCCCCTCAGCAGTTTTCACAAAAATAGAACAAGTCTGAAGGATTTTTTTTTTGTAGGATAATAGCAGAAGCAAAGATTTCCTGTAACCACCTAGGGTATGATATCAGCCCTGAAACTCTACCTCATCCTGTCCCCAAGGGCCAAGATATGGACAAAAAAACAGGGAATTCCAAGGGTCAAGATAGAATGATGTCTTCCTTTATCAGAAGTGAGTTGTGATGTTTAATTAATATAAGAGAGACGTGGAAGAATCATATAGAGGAGATGTGTTCTAACTTCAAACCAAAGCAGATTGCACCAGTGTCTAAGCCCTCCCCCACGACTTGGTGATAGGAAATTATATTTATGTGCTTGTGAGCAAGAAATCCCCACACTGAATTTTCCCTTTTGTTTTCTTTGTAATATATCCCAATTAAATACTTGACTTTTTGATTTATGATTCCTGCGTTGTCTGTTAGTGTATCTGAGATTAACTTTAGAGGTTCCTGATCAATTCTCAGATGGGGGCTTGAGTAAAACAGGGACAATTATAATCATCCAAGAAATGGAACATTGAATCAATAATCTGTGATTCCCAGCTGAGTGAGATAAATTTTACGTAGGGGAGCATTAGGAAATAAAGTTAGGACATTCTATAGAGGTCAGATCAATTAGACTTTGACTTTCAGGCTAAGGCTAAAATCCCAGATTCTATGAGAAGGTTTTCCTGATCCCCCTTGATGTTTGTGCTTGCCTTCTGTTGATTATCCTTTTCATTTTCAACTCATTTCAATACATCTTTTATGCATTTTCTATGTGCATGGTTGTTTGCATGCTCTCTCACATGTTAGACTGAGAGCTGGAACTTTCTTTTGCTTTTTTTTAATAAATCCCGAATGTCTGAGATTTTAAAAGTCACAATATCTGCCTAAAAGTAAGTGCTTAATAAATGTTAATTGACTGACTGACTGAAAGAATACGGAGGTTATCTTTTTTTTTTTTTTGAAGATTTGGGATAGTCAGGGTCATGGTGCAAGATAGCTGTATGATTAGGCCCACTGAATTGAAACTAAAGATTGAAACTTAAGTAAACTCGGCTGTTGTAATCACTGCATACTTTTATAGACCTCTTATGGACAGAAGAAAGTTGAAGAAAAGTCAGATCATTAATAAATGTAGAAGGAGATTAAATCCATCATGCAAAGTGGCTGAGCTCATGAGCTGTTCATTTAAAAAGCTGTCTTTACAAGAAAAATGAAGCCAAGAGGGATGGGTGAATGAGAATTAATGATGACCTTGGACATATTTCTATTGATTAAAGAGTCAGGCCAACAAAGGGTTAGAAAAATGTGATCTTGTAGACGGTAGGCGAGCGAAGTGGCTGAAGAAGTATAGTCATTTAGATTGGAATTGATGGACCACTCACTAAAAACGACTGGAAAGATGAGGTATAACTACAAACTAGCGGCATTCAATCCTATGCTGAACACATACTGAACACCCTGACATCACCAGTCCCAAAAAAACACAGAGAAGCCTTGGTTTTTCTCCCTTGCAGGTAGAGTGGACATGTAGAGACACTTCTAAATAAAGACCATTTTTTTTTCCTGACCTGAACTGGGAAATATTCTCTTTATTATTTTTTTACACTAAATCAGAGAATAAGGAAGAGTTCATAGACTATATCATTCCCTTGCTCCAGAATCTTCAGCCTTTTTGCTTTATTTTGTTTTGTCCAACTCTTTATGAGCCCATTTGGGGTTTTTCTTTTCAAGGACCCTAGAGTGATTTGCCATTTCCTTTCTCCAGCTCACTTAACATATGGGGAAACTGAGGCAAACAGAATGAAGTGACTTCCTCAGGGTCACATAGCTAGTAAGTGTCTGAGGTTGGATTTGAACTCAGGTTTCCCTGACTCCAGGCTCAGAGCTCTACCCACTGGGCCACCTAGTTGCCTATACATATCCAGTGGTTCCCAATTTACTCTACAAATATAAACTAATCAGCGTGGCATTTAAATTTGGAATCTTGTTTAACCATACCTGTGCAACTGTAATTTCATACCATTCTTTTCCATATCCTGCCATCCAACCAAACTTTTTTTGCTGTTTCACGAATGGGACTGACCTCTCATCTCTTTGCCTCAAAATAGCCTGTTCACCCTGTTTGGGGTGTACTTTCCCCTCACCTCTCCATCTTAGAAGCTATACTTCAAGATTCAGCTAGGTGCCACATAGTAGTGAGGGCTCCAGAGAACATAAAATAAGGGGAGTTCAGAAGAGGATGAGGACTGTGTAGGGTCAGCTAAGACAAGGATGGAAAGTGGAGAATGTAAGCTGATGAACAGGGGAAAATTTTGAGTTTGGCTTTTGCCCTCTAAAAGTGAGGATTTCAAATCCTAGGCATAGAGTCAAAAGTGAGAGCTTACCAGTTATTTTTGGAAAGAACCAGATGTTCAGGGTCCCTCTCCCCAGGATTCTTCAATGCTCAAGTACAAACTCAATCTTGATTTTTAATAATATAAAAAACAAAAAGTTGGGAATAGAGAAGATCAAAAGCAGCAGAGTGTTCTGAAGTTGTCTGTGAATCAGTAAATCCTTGGCTATCATCCCTAGGGATGCGCTGAATTTCCAATGAGTTCCAGCTTCATAAGTACATCCTTAGATGGTGAGGAATGAAGAGCACTGAGAGGATCTTCTCAATGGAGTGTGCACATGGCTCCCAGGTCCTCCAGGTCCCTCTTCTGTCTCCAGGCTTTGCATCCTTGGTCTCCTTCAATTGATCATCTAACATACTCCTCATCATCATGGCAAACTTTCTCCAGAAAATCCTCAGCTTGCCAATGTACTTCCAAAATTCTGGTGCTCACAACTGAATACTATTCTCCAGATCTAAGCTTTCTACAGTTGAGTACAGGAGGACTATAATATTACAGTGACTGGGCAGTATGCCTCCCCTAATTGATATTAATTTCCATTAGCATTTTTGGCTACCCTGTCACACCACTGATGACTAATATTGAGTTTGCTGTCACAGATCTTTTTTTTTTGTTTCTTTCATATAAACTCTTATCTAGCCATACTTACCCCATTTGTAATGATGAAATACATTTCTAGAATCCAAGAGTAGGGTTTTATAATACTAGATTTCACATTATTAAGAACTACCCTATAATTCGAATTGTTAAGAGTTTTAGAGCACTGGACCTGGAATTGGGAAGAACTGAGTTCAAATTTGATCTGAAACACTCATTGGCTATGTAACTCTGGGAAAGTCACTTAACTTCCGTCTGCCTCTTCCTTTATCTGTAAAATTATTATAATATTAGCAACTATCTCTGCTTCCAAAGGGGAACATTGGACCATATCTGTGCCCTCTCAATCTGGAAGCTCCTGTGGGAAATCTTCCACAAACGATAGCCCTGAGGTTATCCCCTATGTCTCTGGATATTGGCGCACCACCAAGAAATATTCTGGGTATTGCACGGGTTCCCCTTGTGCTTTAAAACCCGATGGACCCATCTTGATTTCTCAGTCAGTCGGCAATCATTAAGTACTTACCATGGGCCAGGAACTATGTTAATCCCTAAGAATACAAAGAAAACAAAAATGGTTCTCCTCAAAGAGTTTGCCTTCTAATAGTGGAGGCAGCATATAGAATAATTTGGCACATAAAATGTACAGAGTAGATGGGAGATCATCTGGGAGGGGAAAATAGTAGCAGCTTAGAAGACTGGCAAATATAGCTAGCAAAAGGTGGGATTTAAACTTGGACTTAAAGAAGTCCAGAAAGCTCAGAGATAGAGATGAGAGGAAAAAGTCCTCCAGGAATGAGGAAGTAAGGGGGGAGAACAGAGTGGGAAGATGGCTTTGGACCAGTTGTGGAGGGTTTCTTATTGATGAATAGTCTGGTAGCCAAGATCTGGGAATTAAAGAGGCACCCTCCTATTAGACAATGTCTATCCAAATTATAGCATGTGAATATAATGAAATATACATATTCCATAACTAATGTTGAAATCGACAATTTAGAAGAAATGAGAAGGGTCTCTATGGTCTGATACAAGGCAAGGTAAGCAGAACTGGGAGAATAATATAGACAATGATAGCAACATTATATATCAAAACAACTTTGGAAGACTTTAGAAATCTGATCAATGTGATGATAAACCATGAATCTGAAAGAATGGAAGTAGAACAGACCACTCACCTACGGGCAGAAAGTAGAATTAAATTAAATGGTCAAAAGCAACATTCATTTTTGGACATGATCAAAGTGAGAATGTGTTTTGCCAGATGATGAAGCTATGTCTTGAGATTTTTCTTTGAGATGATGGTTTTTTGCTTGTTTGCTTAATGGGGGGAAGAGGCAGTACAGTTAAATTAATAAATAATCAGAGACGGAGATGAATGAATGTATTAATGAATGAACGATTGACATTTTTTTGGTTTGTTTTGTTTTAAGAAACGGGTTGAACTAAACAGCCTGAACTGAGTCCCTGGGGCTCCTTATTCTGAGTTATCACTTTCCTTCTGTTCTTGTCTGACAGATATTCGATCTATCCCTGGTTGCATTCTGACCTTACAGAGAGATGAGAAGAGTTGCAAGGACACTCTCAAGGTTTCTCTGAAGAACTCTGGTAGTCATGACACATGGAAGGCCCTGATATATGGCCGTCCAGCATGCTGTGTTTGTATCAAAGAAGGCACTGTTCTCCATAAGCAAAACAGAACTGCAGTAGCAGAAATGGAATGTGAGATGTCCAGATTTAGTCATCTCCCTCTCAAATGGTCACACAGACAATTTGTGCCCAACCAGTGCCAGAATGTTCTGAGGTAGTATCAGTCTGATCAGCTACAGTTGGATACATTGTACCTTGTCCCCAACACCGTGATATTATGTCCTCGATTTTGAAGGACAATGAATACATAGTAAATATTTAGTATAAAAGATCATAGATTTCAAGATTAAAATGACCTGAGAAACATCTAGTCCAATTTGCTCATTTTTATCAATGAGAAAACAAGTCCAGAGATGTTAAGGGGTTCACCAAAGATCACACAGCTAATGAGTGACAGAACTATCTACTGAAAGAATAGATACCCACAAAGATAGTGAATTATTTAATCTCATTAGTTATTTTTAACCTAGAACATCTACAATGTGCAAGATGCCAATGTAAAAGCTATGGAAATTTAAACTCAGTTTAAGTTAAATTAAAGCGTCCTCCATTGCCCTTTTCAGATCGATAGAGAGATATACAGACAGACAGCCAGATAGATAGATGATATATAAATAGGTGATAGATTATAGATGGTGAAAGGAAGAAGGAAGGAAGGAAGGAAGGAAGGAAGGAAGGAAGGAAGGAAGGAAGGAAGGAAAGGAAGGAAGGAGGAAAGGAAGGAAGGAGGG
>NW_027185697.1:1886208-1886330 GCF_028583685.1 Petaurus breviceps papuanus | reverse complement strand
GAAGGAGGGAAGGAAGGAAGGAGGGAAGGAAGGAAGGAAGGAAGGAAGGAAGGAAGGAAGGAAGGAAGGAAGGAGGGAAGGAAGGAAGGAAGGAAGGAAGGAAGGAAGGAAGGAAGGAAGGA
>NW_027185697.1:1821390-1885808 GCF_028583685.1 Petaurus breviceps papuanus | reverse complement strand
AGGAAGGAAGGAAGGAAGGAAGGAAGGAAGGAAGGAAGGAAGGCAATGTATGTGTGTTGTGTGTGTGTATGAACAATGTAAAGATAATTTAACTTGTAAAATCATTTGGGATAATATCCAGAGACTAACTATTTGATATAGATCCAACTATCTAAGGTAACTAACACCACCCTTTTCACCTGGAGAATCACTTCATACTCTGAACAGACTGAATTTAAACAAGGAAAAAGACAATGGGTATTTTACAAAGGAATAGCCTGAGGAGGTGGAAATATTTGGGAAGGCTTTCACCTCAGATTCATCTTTTCAGAGCCATCTCAGCCTGCTGGGCAGGGATGTTCCTCTGACCCGCAGGCTCACAGCCACCCCTGTGAATGTCAGCATAGTGCTGAGCTTAGTTCAGGAAGCAGACTTAGAACAAGCACCCTCCACTTGATGCCAGGATGGTTTGGGGAGATTGAATTGTTTGATAGTTACTATTGAGGCATTTGAAGTTTTGATGATGAATGTCAGAAAGCCAGTGGGTACCATGAAAAATAAAAAGAATCACACAAAGTTAAATCAGAAAATTTTAATATATTAAAAATTGAGAGGATTCTGGGAAGATAGTAGTATAGGTCAGAAAATTTTGGCTCTCCAGATTTCTTCCACAAAAACAGAGATAGAACATCACCTCAGAGCAGCAAAAATAAACATAGTGGTAAAGTAGTTATCCTCTAAAGACAATTTGAGAAGACCCCAGGAAAGACCAGACCTCCAGGGGCAGAGATTCAGCCTGAGTAAAGTGCAAAAACCTCCAGTTCAGTTCTGCAGAATCAACAAACAACAAGCCCTTGGAGCAGCTGGGTTGGGAGGCAGACTCAACCTTAGAAACTTTGATTCTCAGACAGTGTGGGTGTCTGACAGCTGAGTAGAAGACTGAAGGACCTTCCACTGTGGAGGGATGAGGGAGGCCAAGCACAGCTGTCCTAACTAGATGAGACCTGGGCTGTAATTGCAGAGAACAGAGGAGTTCCCATGTACTTGGTAAGCACAGTAGCAGAGGGGTGATGACTGTAAGCATGTGCAGGAAATCAGAGTCCCTGGTATCATTTAGAGCAGATAGAACAGCTTTGGTGTTCAGTCACCCAAGGGACCACAGGAAATAAGATCATTTGCCAAACAGTGTGGTGGGGACCCTAGCTGTGCCTTAGGAGTAGAAAGGAGAGACCAAGGTTGGACCCTGAGATGAATCTCAGAAAATAACAGTAGGAAGGACCTGAGATTTGAGACATCATTCTCCATACTTTAGGAATACAACTTGATTACATTAATAGCTGATAGAAAAGCAAAATAAAACAAAAATAAATAAATAAAAATGAGTAAGCAAAGGAGAAATAAGCCAACAATAGAGAGTTATTATGTGGATAAAGAAGATCTGGGTTCATATTCAAAGGAAGATGATAGAGGTTTAAAAAGTCACTCATTTTTCCATGAGAAACATCAAATGGTCCCAAGCACAAAATGAGTTGTTGGAAGTACTTAAAAAGGAATTTTAAAATCACATAAGAGAGATCAAGGAAAGAATAGGGGAAAAAAGAATAATCCAACAAAGTCAAGAAAATTATGAAAAGAAAGTTAAACAACTGAAAATAGAAAACGAAAAATTTAAGGAAGAAAATAATTTCTTGAAAACTGAAATTGGGCAAGAGGAAACTAATGACATTCAGAGATACCAAGAAATCATGAAACAAAATCAAGAGAACAGAAAAATAAGAAAGAAAGTGAAACATCTCATCAGAAAAACAACCAATTTGAAGAACAGGTTGAGGAGAAATAATATAAGAATAGTTGGACTACCTGAAAATTATGATAAAAAATGTTCTTTATAAAATATTACAAGAAGTGATCAAAGAAAATTGCCCTGAAGTTCTAGAATAAAAAGTTGAAACAGAAATAGAAAAAATAGAGAAAGAAATCCACCTGAAAGAGATTCCAGTAGGAAAAGTAACTGGTATATCATAACCAGTTTTCAAAGTACCCAGGTCAAGGAGAAAATATTGGAGTCAAAAAGAAAAAAAAAATACCATGAAGCTACAATAAGGTTTACATAAGACCTAGCAGCTACTACATTAAAAGACTGTAGGTCTTGGAATGCTGTATTTCACAGAGCCAAAGATCTGGGGTTAAGACCCAAGATAGTTTATCCAGCAAAGTTAAGTATAATCCCGAATGAAACAAACAAAAAAAATGGACATTTAACTAACTGAAAGACTTTCAGGTTTTTGTGACAAAATCTCAAAACTTAAGGGGAAATTTGACATATCACATCCAGGAGAAATATAAGGTAAACTTTAAAGACCAATAATAAGGAACTCAATAAGTTCAAATTGTTTACTTCAGATACATGAAAGTATTAGCAGTGTTCTTATGATTGTAATCATTATTTGGGCAGTATAAAAGAAAGACTTGAGCTGATTAGAGTATGATGGGGTATTCTAAAAAAAAGCTATTTAGGGTAGATAAAAGGTGTAATTATGTCATATAAAAGAGGCATAAAAGGAATACTTGCTACAGATGATGCTAATGGAGGGGAGAACAAGGATCTTACTCTCTTTGGGAACAGGTTAAAGAAGGAAATTATATTGTATATGTATCTATATATATATATATACATATACACATACATATATGTGCATGTATATGTGTGTATATATACATATATGTGTATTATATTTATGTATATTTGTATATATAAAAGGGTATAAAAACTCTAAATTCAGAAATAAATAAGAAGGTAAGGGGACAGGGTATTGGGAGAAGATAAAGGAGGTACTTTTAGAGGGGTGGGTAGGTTAAGGAATAGAAGGGCAAGGTAGCAGGTAGAAGTAAAGCACAAGGAGTGAGGAGTGATAGGGTAAATAGGGTGAGGATAGTGAAGAAAAATGGGAAGGAGGAAAATGCACAAGTAAGTGTAGCTTAGGATATGAACAGAATGAATTTACCTATAAAAATGGAAATGGATAGCAGATTAATAATTTGAATTCAACAAGATGTTGCCTTTAAGAAACATATAGGGGCAGAGTCAAGATGGCAGAGGAAAAGCAGGAATTTGCTTGAGCTCCACCCCCAAACAACTACAAATTCCTGTAAAAAATGACTGTAAACAAATTCTAGAACTACATAAGCCACAAAATGACAGAGTGAATCACATCTCCAGCTGAAGACAGCCTGGCAGGCTGACAGGAAGGGTCCATCGCACCAGGCTGGGAGAGGAGCACAGTCTCACACGGGTCGTACCAACATAGACCAGGCCAGAGCAGGCTTCAGAACATGGAATTACTGGCATCTGTGGTGGTTTTCAGACTTCTCAACCCACAAACACCAAAGACAAAGAAGAAGGTAAGTGGGGCAAATCTGTTGGACCTGGGTATGGTGGAAGTGGCAGCAGTAACAGTGGCAGCAATGGCTATTTCCAGAGCTCTGGGTCCAAAGATGGTTGGGACATCAAGCAACAGATCAGAGCTCAATTGCAGGTATCTCTCAGCTGGAACTGAGGCAGGATTCACTTGCTTTGCACTGCTTGGATCTGGGTCTCAGTGTTGGGTGGAAGTCCTCAGATGCGGAGGAGCACTGGAGTGGCAGAGCTTGAGGGCTATGGATAGGGAAGTGTCATTACAGTTCTGAGGCAGAAAAGAGTGCTTGTGGTCACACACAGACCAGACCACAGGCCAGGAGAGGAGTAAACACCTCTCCTTTAATCATATCACCTGCAAAGAACTGAAAATTCACAGGTGCCAAGAAGTAGCTCTGACAACAGCTGGGCAAAACCCCAGAAACTTAGGACACAACACTTTCCACTCTGAAAGCAGAGTTCTACTTGGCAAAGACCTCAAAAGTCAAGTAATTGGCTGGGGAAATGAGCAAAAAGAAGAAAAGAATCAGACTATAGAATCTTATTTTGGTAACAAAGAAGATCAAAACATACAATCAGAAGAAGAGAACAAAGTCCAAATTCCTGCATCAAAAGTGTCCAAGAAAAAAGTGAATTGGTGTGAGGACATGGAGGAGCTCAAAAAGTATTTTGAAAATCAAGTCACTTAGGAGTGGCTAGGTTGCACAGTGAATAGAGCACTGGCCCTGGAGTCAGGAGGGACCTGAGTTAAAATCCGGCCTCAGACACTCAACATTTACTAGCCATGTGACCTTGGGCAAGTCACTTAACCCCAACTGCTGCTCCAAAAAGCAAAAATAAAAAAATCAAGTCACTAGAGGAAAAATTGGGAAGATAAATGAGAATGATGCAAGAAAATCATGAAAAATAAGTCAACAGTTTGCTAAAGGAGAACCTCCCCCCCCAAAAAAAAAAACTGAAGAAAATAACAACTTAAAAAATAGACTAACCCAAATGGCAAAAGAGATCCAAAAAGCCAATGAGGAAAAGAATGCCTTAAAAAGCAAAATTTGACAAATGGAAAAGGAGGTCCAAAAACTCATTGAAGAAAATAATTCCTTAAAATTTAGAATGGGGAGATCCACCTAGGACAGGAGTTGACTATTGTTCAGTGTGTGTATCACCATTGCCACTGCTTGACAATGTAGATCTTTGTGAAGACCTTGACTGGCAAGACCATCACCCTTGAAGTGGAGCCCAGTGTCACCACTGAGAATATCAAAGCCAAAATTCAGGATAAAGAAGGCATCCCCCCAGACCAGCAGAGATTGATCTTTGCCAGAAAGCAGCTGGAATATGGTCATACCCTCTCTGACTACAACATCCAGAAAGAAACTACCCTGCACTTGGTCCTTCATCTCAGATGTGGGATGCAGATTTTTGTGAAGACCTTAATTGGCAAGACCATTACCCTTGAAGTGGAGCCCAGTGACACCATTGAGAATGTCAAGGCAAAGATTCAGGATGAAGAAGGCATCCCCCCAGATCAGCAGAGGTTGATCTTTGCCAGAAAGCTGCTGGAAGATGGGCATGCCCTGTCTGACTACAACATCCAGAAAGAACCCACCCTACACTTGTCCTGCACTTGAGGGGAGGTGCCTAAATTCATTCAAGTTTCTTTCATGGTTTTGAGTAATTTCACTGCACTTTTCTTTCAATAAAGTTGTTGCCCCCCAAAAAAATATAAATAGAGTGGAGCAAATGGAAGCTAATGACTTTATGAGAACTCAAGATATTATAAAACAGAACCAAAAGAATGAAAAAATAGAAGACAAGGTGAAATATCTCATTGGAAAAACCATTGACCTGGAAAACAGATCCAGGAAATATAATTTAAAAATTATTGGGGCAGCTGGGTGGCACAGTAAGAGTGCTGGCCCCAGAGTTGGGAGGAATCAGGATTGGTTCTGACCTCAGTTACTTAACACCCACACAAAAAACTGGCTTTGTAACCTTGGACAAGTTATTTAATCCCAATTTCTTTTAAAAAAATTATTGGACTACCTGAAAGCCATAATCAAAAAAACAACATATACAACATCCTTCAAGAAATTATCAAGGAAAACTGCCTTGATATTTATAAGAACTTTCATAGACAATTTTTTCAGATAGGATGTGATTGAGTTGGAATATTGTTGTGGTGTAGGAAATGATGAGAAGGTTGATTTAGAAAAATATGTTAAAACTTAGACTTATGAAGGAAGATGCTACACACCTTTAGAGAAACAGATGACAGGTGGAAATAAGCATAGTACGTCTTACCTATATGTATATGAGTGAATATGTGTATATATGTCTATGTTTGTAGATATCTGTGTGTGTGCAGCCACACTGAAATTTTTTTTTAAGCAATTGGGGTTAAGTAACTTGCTCAAGGTTACATTTATTACATGCCAGGTGTTTCTGGGTGGGTGCTAAGTGTCTGAGCCCAATCCCCAGGTCATCCCAAGGGCCAGTACTCTTACTTGCTGAGCCACCTGGCCACCCCTAAGCAATTGGGGTTAAGTAACTTGCTCAAGGTTACACGGCCATGTATTTCTGGGTGGGTGCTAAGTGTCTGAGCCCAGATTCAATCCCCCAGGTCATCCCGACACTGGGGCCGGCACTCTTACTTGCTGTGCTACCTGCCCCCCCCCACGCCACACTTAATTTTAGCCTTCTTTATTATGGTTATTTGTTGGGGGAGAACAAAGTAAAAAGTGCACAGCAGAGAACAAAAGAAAACTAACAGGGAAGCAAAGCTAGATAGCTTTGAAAACAATGTTAGTATTTATTATGTAGGTTTTCTTGAAAAGGAAATTTATTATTTTACATTGAATCCTCTCTTATGGTTTGTTGTTTACAAAGCAATGTTTTGGGTTTTTTTTCCTTTTCTCATTTTGTATTTGTTGAACATTATACATACATATATATATATATATAAATAAAATTTTTTGTAAAAATTAATTAAATGCAGTAAAAATTAGGAGAGAATCAGGTAATTCATTCCTTGCATTTTGATCTGTTTATGAAGTGACCTTTCTTATCTATTTTGGAGGTTTTCTTAGCTTGTGTTATAAGGTGTTACTCTAAACCTAATCTCTTCTGGGCTCCTGTCCTCCAGTTTTCCCAGAAGTGGAGGTTGTCTTTGTTGTGTTTTGTGTTTTTTAATAGTCTTTCCTGCAGTAACTGGGATCTTTGGGTTTATCAGGCACTATGATACTGTTTGCTTCTGTTTGTTATGTTCCTAATCTGTCTCATTCATTGACTTTTTATTCAAAAGTACCAGCTGATTTTAGTGATCACTGCTTTCTTTGTTGTACAGTTTGAGACCTGATATCACCAGCGAATGTTTAAAAGTGAGTGACCCTACCCACAGAGCTTCTTTTCTTCATGTCTGCAAATCATTTTAAGCCCATGTGATCCTCTCCTTGGAGGGGCAGGGGCTGGGAAATTCCCCTCCATCCCAGCCCAGCCACAAGTCAGCTATGAGAACATGGAAACTAAACTGCATGTCCTAACTCAACTAACCTGAAAATCGATCCCTATTCGTTTCCTCCACCTTCTATTTCTTTGCTGATTGATGATTCTTGATTGATTGGTGATGGAGCAGCTTTCCCAGGATAAATGTGTCCAGACTGGCAGACTGCCCCAAGCTAAATTCAAGAGGGTCAAAGTGGGGCGGGTAGGTGGCGCAGCAAGTAAAGCGCTGGCCCTGGAGTCGGGAGGACCCAAGTTCGGTTCCGGCCTCAGATACTTCACAGACACACCAAAAACTAGCCGTGTTACCTTGGGCAAGTTACTTAACCCCAACTGCCCTCCAAAGAAGCAAAAAAAAAAAAAAGGTCAAAGTTCCTAGGCCCTAATTTAGAGCAAGAAGCACACTTTGTGCCTCCATTAAGGATTTTTGGAAGGAAAAGATGACCATCAGAGGACAAACCCAGCTCCTACCCTGGCTTACAGAAAGATGTGCACCCAGAGGGCTTTGTTGGTATAGAGTAGAACCAAAATGAAATGTAAATGCCTACTTCATAGAACTGAAAACCACTTCAGATTCTGATACAGAAGTCTCAGCCTCCCAAAAGAGTCTAATACTATTTATTACCAAGCCTTTGTCAGTGTATATTGTGAGGTGTGTGTGTGTGTGTTAGCATTTCTTTTGTGTGGAGGAAATAAATACTTGATTTATAGTGTATATCGAATACCTTTCTACTCCAACCTTTGGGGAAACTCTAGACATAAACCAAAACTGAAGTTTTGAGGAATTTTCTCCACTGTTCTGTGGTGGAGGTGGAAAAATATTAAAGATAAGTGTGAGCAAAAAGCCTGACCCTTTTTTTACATGGTTAAGACCCTTTGCCCCTATGACTGAACATAGTTTATCTACACGTACATGGGTTCAGAGCTGAAAGGAACTTTTCAGTGGGAAGGGATTGGAAAATCTCCCCAGTTTCACTAGGCCCAGAACTTATTACTAAATGCCAAATGCCTTATTACCCTTTTTTGCCTATTGTCAGCAGTAATATTTGACATTTACACGGGGCATTACAAAAGTCTTAGTGTAATTTTAAGTTATTGAAGCTTAAAACTCAACTAATTATAATATCTGACTCTTGTAACATCATAGGATGATAGATTTGGAGTAGAAAGGAACCTCAGAGATCATTAAGTACACCCACTCTCCTTATTTTACAATGGAAGAAAATGATACAGTCCAGTGTATCATTAAGTCACTTGCCCAGGCACACACAGTTGGCAAGTATGTAAAGTTTTCAAAGCCCATTACGTACATCATTCCATCTGATGTTGGAAAGCAGGGAGAAGAAACAGCTTAAATTATTGGAATGAGAGCAGTGACTGCCCTAGTTTTCAATACAGAAGTGAGGAAGTCCTTTCCCATGTCACATAGAGAAATGGTTCTCTCCACAGGCCGTGGTTGAATACATTACAGGTCTGGCAGCCCTGACTACTGGAGGAAGGTTGTAAATCACAGGCAACTTTGAAAGATGAATCTAGGGGGAGAGGGTCAAACAATCCTAATTTCCCAGGTGAGAGTCGCCAGAATGGGAAAGGGGATGGAAGAAAAGTGATGAACTTGTCCAGTCCACTAAGACCCACCTCCTACAGTTTCAAGAAACAGTTAACTCTTGCAAAGGCCTTTTATCTCCAAGGATTGGCTACCCACCCTTATCTGAGAGTAACTGAAATTGTTCCCCACCTTGAATAGGAGACCTTTCCTACATAGTCTCACAGGAAGAGAGTTTTAGGAGAGTACACACTGTTGTAATCACTATGATTAATATGAACAATGTGTTATAATTTCAAAGGCCTAGATGACTGCTGAAAACTGCCATTGTCTTTCAAAAACAGAAAAAGAGGGTGAGGAGCACATCATCCTAGAGACCCTTCTCTCGCTGGTGGATACCAACGCTAAAATGGGAATAGAATATCTCCCATATACGCATCATGAACTACAGAATGACACAGTATCACCTACAAATGTCTTCTCTGCAGCCTTGCTAAAAATCTTCTCAATCATGTACTTGAGAGAAACATTTCAAATTGTTCCCCCCACAAAAAAAAAGATTAATAGGCCAACAAAGAAAAAAAAAGCCATTAAAGTTGGAATCAGCTCCACCTGGAATTTGCAAAAATGTCTACTTCTTGTCTTAGTCCTCATCACCTCCTGTTCCCTCAACTCTCTACCGCTGCATTGAAAAAAGAGGGTGTTCAGCCAAGTAAAAGCAGTGGTGCAATGGTGGAGGTAGGACCTGAAGTTGGAAGAACTGACTTCAAATTTTGGTTTTCATGGCATACTTTTGTGTCCATGGACAAGGTACTAACCCCTCCGAAAAAGATTATAGCCCAAGCAAAGGCACTGACTGAGTCAAGAAAGTGCAGGATGTATCTGTGGGTGAAGGAGGGGGGAGAAGAATGAGGTGAGGGGCAGAAGTCATCTGATTCATCAGGAACATTGTGTGCGCAGAAAGAAGAATCAAATAAAGTTATGACAGTAAGATAGCATCAGATTGTGAAAAGCCTTGAATGCCAGTCAGAGAAGGTAGCATTTTATCAAGAGATGTGTTGGTGCATACTGCAACATAGTTAGAGAGCCAGATGTGAGACATAAGAATGCTATAGGATATGTTTATGAAGGAGACATAACTGCTCTGAGTCTCATTTTCCTCCTCTGGAAAATAAGGATAATATTTTTTGCATCATCTAAAACTTAAGATCGTGGCAAAGAAAATATTTAACAGAATTTAAAGCACTCTAGACTGGATTTATTATTCAAATGAAAAGAGGCAAGATGGTATGTTGGATAGACCACTGGACATGGATACAGGAAGTTGTTGTATCATAAAGTAGTAATGATCAAAATAATCTGGTACTAGGAAGAAATAGACTGGTGGATCAGTTGAATAGATTGAATACATGGTAAAGAGAAGGTAGTGACCGTAGTTTATATACATACATATGTGTGTATGTGTGCATGGATATATGTATGTACATATGCATATAGTGAAATAATAAAAATGTAAATTCATATATATACAATGCAAAGATCCCAGATTTTGATACAAGAACTCACAACTGACAAACATTTCCGGGAAAACTGGAAAGAATTTTGGCATAAATAGTTATAGAGAAACATCTCACAGCATACACCAAGATGAAGTTAAAATGAGTATGAATTAAATATAAAGGGTGATACCAAAAACAAATTAGGAAAGCAAGGAATAGTTTACCTATCAGATATATTGACCAAGAGGAGAATTTATTAAAAGACAAGAGATAGAGAGCATTACAGGATGTAAAACTAATCATTTTTATTACATGAAATTAAAAGATTTTTGTACAAACAAAATCAATGCAGCCGAAATTAGAAAGAAAGAAAAAAAATGGGAGAGGGGGATTTACAGGAAGTTTTTTTTTCAAAGTTTTTTTTTTTTTAACCAAGGCCTCATTTTTCAAATATACAGAAAACTGAGTGAAATTTATTTAAAAATATGAGTCATCCCAAAATTGATAAATGGTAAAAGGATATGAACAGGCAATTTTCAGATCAGGAAATCAAAGCTATCTATAGTCAAAATTTAAAAATGCTCTAAATCACTATTGATTAGAGAAAGACAAATTAAAACTCTGAGGTATCACCTCACATTATCAGTTTGGTAATATGACAGGAAAGAAAAATTACAAATATTAGAATAGATATGGGGAAATTGAAACACTATAACGTTGGTGGAATTGTGAAATGATCTGGAAAGTAATTTGGAACTATGCCCAAAGGGCTAGAAAATGGTGCATACCTTTTGACCCAACTGTATCTCCATTAGATCTGTATGCTAAAGATATATTTTAGAAAAAAAAAAAGAGGATGTGTGTGTGTGTAAAATTTATTTTTGTGATGGCAAAGAATTGGAAACTGAGGGGATGTCCATCAATTAGGGAATGAATGAACAAGTTATGTTATTGTGATGCAATATTATTGGACTGTAAGAAATGACAAGTAGAATGATTTCAGAAAAATCTCTAAAGCCTTACATGAACTGATACAAAGTGAATTGAGCAGATCACAGTAACAGAAATATTATATGAAGATCAACTGTGAATGACTTAGCTATTCCCAGCAATGCAGAGATCCAAGACATTTTTGAGGACTTATGATGAAAAATGCTATCCACCTCCAGAGAAAGAATTGATGGAGTATGAATGAAAATCAAAGCATACTATTTTTTACTTTACTTTTTTGTTTGTGTTTTCTTGCACAACAAGACTAATATGGAAATATGGTTTGCATGACTGCATATGTATAACCTATATCAATTTTCTTGTCCTCTTAGGGAGGGAAAAATTTGTAATTCAAAGGTTTACAAATGGTATTACATGTAATTGGAAAAATATAAAGACATAATAAAGAAGAAAAAAAGATTGAGTTTCAGAAAAGATGTCCAGCTGCATTAGTACAGAGATTTACTCTTCCATACATTCCATCTCCCAATAAAATTACAGGTCCATCCTCTGTTCCTTACTGTACATAAAATTGTGTGTATGTGTGTGTGTGTGTGTGTGCATGCATGCATTTGTGTGTGTGTGCAATCTGGACTTTGCCCTTAGGCTCTCATAGGCGAACTTTTGCCTTGTTTGGCCAAAGTCCAGTATCTTCCATATCCCTCTTTAGCCTGCTCCATGCCGTACCTTCTCCAAATAATCTCTCTGAAAGTCCTGCCCCTTCTACTGATGTGTTCATCTTGAGGCTTCCATTTTGGGAAGGATTCCCCTCTTGACCCTGTTTCTGACTTCCAGAATTCAAAACCAAGCCGCTACACTGGGTACCTGTGCCTTCAAGACTCCCCCACTCCCTCCTAGCTCCCTTTTGTGTATTGCCTTCGCTCTTTATAACATAAGCACCTTCAAAGCAGGAATTAGCAAACCTAGTACATAAGGACTACTTAATGAATTCTGTTTATTTCTTTTACTCTTTCTCTGTGTCCCTCTGTGTGTCTTTCTTTCTCTGTCTCTTTATGACTCTCTCTCTGAATCTTTCTCTGTCTGTCTCTGTCTGCCTATCTCTCTTTCTGTTTCTATTTCCAGCTCTCTCTCTCTCTCTCTCTCTCTCTCTCTCTCTCTCTCACTCTTTCTCTGTCTCTCCTGCCCAGGAAAAGGAAAGAATGAAAAAAAAGAAGAAAAGAAAACAGCTCAAGTTCTTGAAATCATGGGTATTGTGCATACAGCTAGTTGAAACTACACAATTGTAAATAATCAGCAAATTTAACCTGGCAAATTATAAATTAAAAAGAAACTTTGCCTTAAATAATCACATTTTCAGCAAGAAAAAGCTGAGTTCTCTGCTATTCTCACTGAAATCCCCGACTTTTCTAGGAAATGTTGCAAACAGAAGCCACTGTGCAAAAGATGAGAAGGAAGAAGAGGAGAATAATGATGATGAAGTATATAGAAATGTGCAACAGGCCTTATTATGTTCCCTTTACAGATGAGGAAATTAAATCTAATTAGGCTTAAGTGTCTTACCAAGGTCTTTGCTATCTGGCAGATAGCATATCCAGGACTTCTTCTTGGGTCTTCTGACTCCAATTCTTTCTGTCACACCAAGTTCCCTCCTTGGTTTAAAAAAAAAGAAAAGAAATGTTAAATTCTCCTGTGAAATAGCAATCATAGGCAAAAGAAAACATTTGGATCGGGGAAGAAATAACAATCTGTTAACATCTTAGAACTTACCATGAGACTGAGGTTAATTTTTAGGTGCAAACCCATGGGTAATAGACTGAATGACAGATAATAAGAAATGGAATGAAAATGTGATTTGGTTTCGGGATGTTCTGTACTAAAAAAAAAAAAAGAATAAAATGTTGCACACAGCTCTGGAGAGAGGAGAAATTTAATAATATTTTGGAGTGTTTTGTCTCTACCCTAGATAGATATTAGTAATAAATGTTATATTGGGTATGGACTTGTCTGACTTCCTTTCCTATTATAAAAGACCACAGCTCCTTTGTTCATTTTCCCATTTTAAATGGTAATTCACATTAAAATGGTCTCCTTGCCTTGGAATCCATTCACAGACATGAACCATCTCATTTCATTCTCCCCCTCATGTTCTTCCACACAATATTTTAGCATCATAGCATTATAGATTGAGAGCTTGAAGGACCTTAGGAGTCATCAATATTGTCCCCTGATTTTATAAGAGAAAACAATGACTTATCCAGCAAACACAGCTATTAAATATTAAAGGCAGGTTTTGATCCCAATCCTCCTGATTCTGTGTCCCATGGTCTATTGACCATACCATGCTGCCCCTAGGCCTTCTCATTTGAAATTACATGTCATCATGAGAAAATGTTGGTTTCAGAGTAGTAAGAATTAGGTACAAATCCTACCTCAGGAAAAAATATATATATATATATGAATGTATATATGTATGTATGTATATATAAATAACAGCTTTGTAATTTTGCATAAGTCTCTTAACCTTTCTGGCAGCTAGGTGGCTCTGTAGTGCATTGACTGTTGAGTCTGGAGTCAGGAAGACTCATCTTCCTGAGTTCAAATCTGACCTCAGACATTTACTAGCTGGGTGACCAGGGGCAAGTCACTTAACCCTGTTTGCCTCAGTTTCTTCATCTGTAAAATGAGATGGAGAAGGCAATGGCAAACCACAGAAAACCCCAAATGGGATTATAAAGAGTCAGACAGGACCAAAATGACTGAAAAACACAAATACTGCAAAACATTTCAGCAACAAAGGCAGCTCTCTGTGACTCTAATTTGCAGAGCTTCTAATTTGTTGATCTTCCTTATAAGAGGGTGTTTCCTTATGCCAGAAAAGTAAAATATGTAATCCATCAGAACCAGATTAAAAGAAATTAGAATATATTTAACAAAATAAATAAAAAATATATTTAGACATAGATAACATTACATTTTAGATTAAGTAAATATGCAGTGTACTAGGATCCTTATGCCCTAAATCAATAAAACTACAGGCCTGTTCCCCCTCTCCAAACTCCAACTCCACACTTTCAAATTTGTATGTCCACTAGTGATAAGAAATGTGCTGTTTCAGGGAGAACCCAGTTCTTTGAGTCAGAAAGGCATGGGTTCAAGTCTAGTCTCTTGCACTTCCTAGCTATGCAAACTGAGAACCTCACACAGCTTCTCTGTGCCCCAGGGAACTCACCAATCCTATTAACAGCATAGCAGATCCCATTTGCAAGAGTGGAAAGTTCCCTAAACTAATGAAAGCAAATGATCAGATTAAATTTTTTTTGAAATCTAAAATATTCATATATAGGCATGTGTATAAAGACAGATGTACCCACAATTATATGTGTATATCTATGTATGTGTGTATATTATACATGTGTATATCTATGTATGTGTGTATATTATACATGTGTATATGTATGTGTGTGTGCATGTATCTTTTCTATTACTCTTTCAAGCCTCATCTCACCTTATTTTCAGTCTTCATTACCTGTCTTTGCCCATTACTCCTCCTCATGCACTAGAGTCTATGTTAAACAGGACTTTTTGACACTCCTTACATGTGGCATTCTTTTTCTTACTTGTGCCTTCACACTCACAGTTTGCAAGGCTTGGAATGTCTTCCCTCTTATCTCCTTGAAGACAGCTCAAGATTCACCTGTTCCATTCTCTTTATTGTCTCCAAATTGCTCAGCCCATATAATCTATCCATCTATGTACATATATACAATATGTATATGTACATATGGGTGTCACAGTGGATAGAGAGCTAACCCTGGATATATGAGGACCTTAATTCAAATTCAGCCTCAGACACATATTAGCTGTGTGACCCTGGACAAGTCACTTAACCCTGCTTATCTCCATTCCCTATCTGTAAAATGAACTGGAGAAGGGAATGGCAAACCACTCTAGTATCTTTGTCAAGAAAATCCCAAATGGGGTCATGGAGAATTGGACATGACTGAAATGGATCAACAACAACAAATACAAACACACACATATATGAACATGTATATGTACACATACACATAGACACATATGTCCTAAAATTACCCTCACCAAATTTGCCATCAAACCCATGGTACTAAGCAGCCATGGCAAGAAGAAACACTTGTGACTTCTGGGATGATGTCAGAAGTAACCCTTGTGATATGGTTCAAAGGCACACAATGCTGAACCACACTACAGTCAGGGGTGGAAGCAGGGGCAAAATCTGCTAGATTTTTTCAATATTTTATTTAAACCAATGTGTCATTTATTTCAGATTTTAAATGATCAAATGTATTGATTTGTTTCAATAAACTTATACATTTATTTTTTTCCAAAGAATATTTTTCCTTATTTATATGAAGAAAAGCATGTCTCTATTTTAGACAACTTTTTTAAATTTTTTAAAATAATTTTATTCTATTAGAATAGAATAATAATAACAGAATAATAGAATAGAATAGAAATAATAGAAAATAGAATAATATTAGATAATAATAGAATAGCCTATTCTATTCCTCCCTATCTCCTTCTCTCATTATATTTCTCTCTCACCTCTTAATTTTAATTTTTAGATATCCTTTCCTATTCAACTGATCCTATGCTTTCTGTCTATGTATACATGTAGACACATATATACACACACTCACATATATATTTATATACACATACACCCTCCTATACATACATATATATGTATACATATACACACACATATATATTCACTTTAACTATCCTCATACTGAGAAAATCCTCATGAGTTACAATTATCATTTTTCTATGTAGGAATGTAAATGATTCAACATTAAAAAGTTCCTCAACTTTAACAAGTTTATTTTTCCTGTTTACCTTCTCATATTTTTCTTGTATTTGAAAGTCAAATTTTCTCTTTAGCTCTGGTATTTTCATCAAGAATGCTTGAAAGTCTTCTATTTTGTTGAATTATTATTTTCCCCTGAAGCATTATACTCAGTTTTTCTGGGCAGGTGATTCTTGGTTTTAATCCTAGCTTCTTTGACCTCCAGAATATCATATTACAATCTCTTCAATGCCTTAATGTAGAAGCTGCTAAATCTTGTGTTTTCCTGATTGTGTTTCCACAATACTCAAATTGTTTCTTCCTGACAGCTTGTAATATTTTCTCCATGACCTGCAAACTCTGGAATTTGGCTATGATATTCCTAGGAGTTTTCTTTTTGGGATCTTTTTCAAGAGGCAATTGGTGAATTCTTTAAATTTCTATTTTGCCCTCTGGTTCTAGAATGTAGGGTAGTTTTCCTTGAGAATTTCTTGAATGATGATTTCTAGGCTCTTTTTCTGATAATGGCTTTCAGGTAGTTCAATAATTTTTAAATTATCTCTCCTGGATCTATTTTTCAATGATATATTTCACATTGCCTTCTCTTTTTTCATGTGTTTGGATATGTTTTATGGTATCTTGATTTCTCATATAGCATTATCTTCCATTTGTTCCAAAATAATTTTGAAGGAATTATTCTCTTCAATGACTCTTTGAAATTCCTTTTCCATCTAGCCAATTCATCTTTTTAAGGCATTCTTCTCCTCATTGGCTTTTTGGACCTCTTTTGCCATTTGAGTTAGTCTGTTTTTTTAAGGTATTATTTTCTTCAGTATTTTGGGGGGTCTCTGTTAGCAGGCTGTTTGTTGACTTGCTTTTCATGATTTCTTGCACCATTCTCATTTCTCTTGACAATTTTTCCTCTACTTCTCTTACTTGATTTTCAAAATCCTTCGTGAGCTCCTCCATGGCCTGTAATCAATTCATATTTTTCTTGGAAGCTTTTGATGCAGGAGTTTTACTTTGTTGTCTTTTTCTGGCTCCGTGTTTTGATCTTTTTGTCTCCAAAAAGAGATTCTATGTTCTGATTGTGTTTCCTCTGCTTGCTCATCGTGCCAGCTAATTACTTGACTTTTGAGCTCTTTGCCAAGGTAGAGCTCTGCTTCCACAGTGGAGAGAGTTGCACCCCAAATTGCTGGGGTCTGCATAGCTGCTGGAGCACCCTCTCTACAGCCACCACATGTTCTGGCACATTGGTCACACACCCCAGGACCACTGCCCAAGACTGGGACCCAGATCCAAACAGGTCAAAGCAAGAGCATTCACCCTCTAAATGGTTGTTTTGTCCCCCTATGATCTGCAGAACATGAGCTCCAGAGGCAGCCAAGCTGCAGCAGCTCCAGCTGCTGTGCCTCTACCACCTCCCACCCTGGGAGCAGGTGCCAGGCCATGCTCTTCTCCACCTAGTTCCAACAGAGTTTTCCTACTGACTCTTTACTTTCTCTTTGGCATTTATGGATGAAGAAGTCTGGAAACCACAGCTGCTAGTGATTCATTCTCCTGAAGTCTGATCTGTTCAGTGTGTGCCACTGGCCAGAGCCACCCTGGGTCTGCCACTGCATAGCTCATGTAGGACTGTGCTCAGCTCCCAGCTCCCAGTTCAGTGTGATAGACCCTTCCTGTTGGCTTGCCAGGTTGCCTTCAGTGAGAGATTTGTTTCTCTGTCACTGTGAATTCTGTAGTTCTAAAATTTGTTTAGAGTCATATTTTACAGATATTGGAAGTGGTTGGTGTGGGAGCTCACACATATTCCTGCTTTTACTCCACCATCTTGGCTGCGCCCCTCTAGACAACTTTTTGAAAACAATGCTTCCCAGCACCCCTAACTCTTTGAGGAAAAAAATAAAATTCTTATAACACATCATCAAAGGAAATATTACACCCACATCACTAAGTAGCCTGAGCAAGAGAAATACCTTATCAGATTGGCAGGCCACAAATTCTCTGTCTCTTTATTATAAATTAATGACCATTTTCCAAGAAAATGACAAGAATTCAGTTCAGGATTCTGTTCTTCGGGCTTAACTTGCAAAACTTCACACTAAGGGGTGAAAAAAATTACAGTGAGGTGAGGTCTGTTGTGACTCCTGGGATACTGCAGAGAGCCATTTCCTGGGGAAGGGAGTTACTATACTATGGACACTCATAAATCAACTATTTTCTTTCTGATCTTAAAGGAAAAAACTTACAGATTTATTGTAATAGACTGATAATTTGTTCCTTTTTTTCCAGAAGAAAAAAAATTCCCTTATTTTTACAAAGAAATGTATTTCACTGTTATCTTTTTAATATTTTTTTAGAAAAGGTGCTTACTCACATGACTAGCCCCTTAGGGGGAAAAAATCAGTAAAATTCTAGAAAATTCTTAAATGAAGGAAAAGTCAAATCTATATTACTAACCCTACAAAGCAAGGAAAATCCCTTGTCCCATTGGCCAGGCCCCCAAAATTTTTATTACATCCCTGCATTTTAAATTACTAGTCTCTAGGCACTAGAGAAGTAGGAAGGATTCAATTCAGGCTTCTGTCCATATGAAACCTCACAGTAAAGGGTGCAAAAAAATTATAGAAGTGTCAGAGAATTCCTTATAACCCCTGGAATTGTGCCAAGAATAACCCTGTTGCCATAGGTTCGAGACAACCACACTTCAGGGAGCAGAGGCTGCTGACACTAGGCAATACTTTTGTTTGAGCAATGGACTAACTGACTTGTTTCAAAGTTTAAATAAATATTTTTAATTTAATACATTGATGAATGCATGCATTTTTCTAGAGGAAATAAGCATTTTTACAAAGAAATACTTTTCTATTTTTAGGCAACTTTTTTGATACTAGTTAGAAAAACTCTTCAAATATCCTCACCAAAGGTAACATCAAACCAGCAATATTAAGGAGCTGGGGCAAAAAAGGTCTCCTGACACATGGGGAGTCCCCATGTTCTATGTAAATCTTTCTACTTTAAATCAATGCCCTCCCTGGAACCAGGATTTGGACAAGGACTGGACAAAGGGTTGAATTATTTAAATTCCCCAAGCCTCTCCATATTCATGTGTGCATGGAAGAGATGACAAAAAGGAAGCAGGGATTATGTTCTCAGCTTCATCAGCTGGCCAATGATGGTTGAAAATAATCATGATAATGATGATAAAGAGTAGGAGAAAAAGGAGGAGAAGACAGAGCCAGAAGTACTAATAGAACTCTTTAAAATGTTAAAGTATTTTACATTTTAACTTTTGTTTCTCATAACAATGCTAGGGAGTAGGTACTATTATTATGCCCATTTTAAAGATGAGGAAATGGAGGCTGAAAAAGGTTAATGACTTGTTCAAGGATCACACAACTAGTTAGTGTCTGAAGCAGGATTTGAACTGGGGTATTCCTGGCTTCAAGTCCAGAATTCTTTCTGTTGCCACACTGAGGTCCCCTCCAACTCTCAATCTACACTCCAATGATCCAGTGATTCAGTTTCCTAAAGGCTACATAAAGGACAGCCCATGCAAAGAATATACATCAGAGATTGGTAGTAGCCAGTATACCCTCAGTTGGATAGATAATCATAGAATTTGTGAACTGGAATTCACCTTAGCAGTTATTAAGTGTAATCCCCTTATTTTACAAAGGAGCAAATTAAGGTCCAGGAGCTGGTTTACCTAAGGTAAAATTGCTAGCATAATAATCTTTTAGGTAGGTAGGTGGTGCATTGAATAAAATGACCAGAATGTTGGACTTAAGTTAGGGAAACATGAGTCTAAATCCTGCCTCAGACGCTTACTGCCTAGGTGAGTCTGGGTAAATAACTTCCGTCTGACACGGTATCTCCATCTGTAAAAATGTGCATTATAATTAGAGTACCTATTGCTCAGAGTCATCATGAGGACAAAATAATCTTTTTAAAATGCCTTATGAGCCTTCAAGTGCTTCACTAATGCTATGTACTGTTATTAATCCCACTTACAGTTACATCCATGAATAGTAACACCACAAGGGTTTTCAGCTACCAGAGACAATGCAACAAAGGGCACAAGTCCAGCTCCATGGAAAGGAAGAAACCCAAGAAGCCAACCCCTGAATTAAGCACCATGCTGAAGCCCAGCCAGTCATGGTAGGTATAGAAAGCTAAGCCTTTCCTGAGCTATTCATGCATCAAGATTGATGAAACTCAAGCCCTACTCCATTTCTGCCTTTACAGCTATTATAAAGAGCCCCTGTGCTTCTGCTGACAGGTGCCCATTTATTAGACCTTCTATGACCTTTGGTGTTTTCTAATTAAATTTCCTTGTAGCACTTTCTGGTCTAAAGTAATAGTCAGTTTAAATAAAGTCAAACATTTACCAAAAATAATTGTTTTCATCACCCAAGTAGCTGCCTTCTCCTTTATGACTGACTAGCTCACTCTCTCTTTTCATAAAAGGGAAAATTTATTTTGATATTGTGCTGTACAAGATGCCTATTGGTTTGTAACAACCAACTGAATCAGATGTTTTCTAGAGTCTAGGGAAAATATATATATATTCTTCTTTTTTGTGGCCCTGAAGGAAGCTCGATGTAATGTAAATAGCAGAAACAAATGGCTTCGCTTATGAAAGTTGAGTCCACTGAGTCATTCAGGAAGGACACAAAGAGACCTTGCAGGAGTTATCAACTCCTCACCATCCCATTTCAGGAGGCCAGAGTGATGGCTGAAGATCAAGATTTATTTTCTGCCCTGATACCTGCTGGAGCTATAATTTTTCAGTAGCCGTTGGAAATCAAACCAATTCCAAACACTTTGTTGCATGTCTTTGTCACTGTTACTCATCCCACACATCCAATTAACTTGTTTCTACCTCCACAGCAACTCAAGCATCTGTCCTCTTCTCTCCATCCACAGCTACCAACCTAGCAAAAGCTCTCATTACTCCTTACATGGAGCGTAGACAATGGTGACAGCCTCCTAATTAGTCTCCCTGGTTTAAGTCTTCCCACTATCCACTCCATTCTCCACATAGCTGCCAAAGTGATTTTCCAAAAGCACAGGCATGTCCATGTTATAAATTGTAGTCAGTCCTTATTACTTCTAGGATCAAATATAATTTTCTTTGACTGGCACTTTAATTCCTTCACAACCTGCCCCCAACATACCTTTTCCATCTTATTACACATTAAACCCTTTATAAACTCTTTATGTTCAGCTGTTTTCAGTCATGTCTGACTCTCTGTGACCCGATTTGGGGTTTTCCTGGGAAAGATACTTGAATAGTTTGCCATTTCCTTTTCCAGCTCATTTTTAGGTGAGGAACTAGGGCAGAGTTGAGTGACTTGCCCAAGGTCCCACAGCTAGTGAGTGTCTGAGGTTGGATGTCAATTCATGAAGATATCTTCCTGATTCTGACAGATTCACTCTATAATCTGCCCAAAGAGGCCTTCTCGTTCTGTCATCTCCAGACCTTCCTTGTATTCATTATCCCCTATGTCTGAAATGTACTCCCTCTACCTCAAAATCTCTACTCACCCTCAAGACTTAGTTCAAGTGGAATGGCCTTCTTGAAGTTGTTCCTTTATCCCAGAGCCCCTGGTGCCTCCTTGCTAGGATCACCTTAGATTTATTCCACATGTGTTTTCTAGCAGCTGAGCTTAGTTGGAGGTAGAGAGTTGGTCAAGAAGACTATGGTTTAAGACTTGTTTTGTTACAATGTGGTTGTGTGACCCTGGACAAGACACTAACCACTGGGTTCCATATGCAAGTAAGAGGATAAGTTGCAGAGAATGTGACAAACAGCATTAAGAGAGTTAATTTCCTCTGGATTTCCTTATACCAATTAAATGACCTAACCCCTACTCTTAGGTTTTCCATTTATCTTTCTATGCATGTTTTGTTTGGTTTCATTATTTTTATCCCTACCCCTTGCACAATGCCTGTCACATAGTAGGTATTTAATGAGTGTTTAATGATCCTTTTTTTATTATCATTTTTTCATATGGTAGAAGATGGAAGGAGATCCAGATTGAAGGATAGGTAGAAAATCTTCAAGAGAAAGGAGAGGTCTTGAAATTTGTATTGATAACATTGGGAGTCAATATGTGTCTGCTGCAGTCCCCCAGATTCTCACAAAATAGTCTGTCATCACTTGTTTCCACTCTCATCTTCCTCACCATGGGAGTTCAGCAAATATCCTTTTTATAGCCACAATTCTTCAGGCTTAAGTAGGCCAATGTTCTACTCTATTCCAAACAGGCTATATTGAGAATACTGTATTCAATTCTGGGAACAATTTTAGGAAGGACTTTGATGGATAAGCTAGAGAGTTGTCAACAGAGGGCTAAAAAGAATTGTTAAAGTCTTCAATTCATGTCATAGGAGAATTGGTTGAATGACTGGGAGATGTTTAGCCTAGAGAAGAGATTTTCAAGGAAGATATTAGCTATCATCCAGGATTTAGAAGGGTCATCATGTAAGGATTAGATCTGAACATCTTGGACCCAAAGGACAAAAGAAAGATAAAAAATAGCAAATTAAGTTTTGATATAAAGGGAGGAAAGGTTACTTAAAAATTACGGCCATTCTATAAGAACATGAATCATTCCCCAATTGATAAATGGTCAAAGAATATGAACAGACAGTTTTTTGATTAAAAAAATCAAAACAATTTTTAGTAATGTGAAAAATGCTCTAAATCAGTGATTAGAGAAATGTAACTAAAACAAGCTTGAGATATCATTTTATACTTATTAGCTTGGTTAAAATGTTTAAAAGGGAAAGAGACAAATGTTGAAAGAGATGTGGAAATATCAGGACACTAATTCCATTGTTGTCTGATTTCACAATTGTTTTGACTGTGATCAAACCAACCATTCTTGTGATCTGATCTAAACATTTTGCAGAGCAATCTGGAATTATGCCCAAGAGTTATGGAACTGACTCCACCTTTTGACTCAGGAATATCACTACTAGGTCTATATCCAAAAATGATTAGGGAAAAGGGAGAAGGACCTATACGCTCTAAATTATTTATAGTAGCTCTCTTTGTGGTGGCTAAGAAATTGCCAGGATACCTGTCAGCTGAGGAATGGCTGAATGAGTTGTGGTATATGATTGTGTTGGAATACTACTGTGGTTCAAAAATGATGAACTAGGCGAACTTAGAAAAAGCTGAATAGACTTGCACAAAATAATCAATAGCCAAGTGAGCAAAATGAAGAGAACATTGTATAGAGTAACAGCAATTTTGTTTTAAAAACGACTTTAAGTGACTAAGTCATTTTGACTAATATCCAAATTAACTATGAAGGACATATGAAGGAAGACACTATCTGCATCCAGAGAAAGAATTGATAAATAGAAGTGTATATATAGAAGGATCTTACACATGTATACATATTTGCATCTGATAATAGCCGTCTCTCTAGAGGAAAGGGGGAGAAAAAGAGAAGGAAACAAAGGAAATTTACATGATAGTTTTATTATGTATTTAAAAGGAATAGCAAATTGTACATAATAGATTTGCAGTTTCATATGCAATCACCTTTTTTATTATACTACATTATGGAGCTGCTTGTTTTATTCCATAAATAAAAAATAAAAATTTTAAAAACAATAATGTACTACATAACTATAAAAAAAAATAAAATGACATTCCTAAGGAAGTAGCAGGTTCCTTTTCACTATTTGTTATTTAAACAAAGACTGGATGACCACTGTTGGGTGTTCAATGAATGTACTTATTTGGAGTCAGAAAGACTTGAGTTCAAATCTTGTCTTATTTATTTACTGTGTAACCCCAGGCAAGACACTTAACTTCTCAGTCTTAGTTTTCTTATTTGTAAAGTGAAAAAAATAATAGCACATACTCACCCAGGGTTGTTATAAGTTTCAAATGAGGATATATATAGGTGCCCACTTACGCACTTCTAGGGTAAGTGACCACTTCTATAGCATATTAACAATGTTAGTTCTCAAAAGGAAGGAAGAAAAAAGGTGTGAACTGGATTTTCGAAGTTTCATCCTGATCAGGAGTAGAGAGGTTCTTGTAACAGAGAATTATATTTTCACAATTAGGCAGTAAGCAAATATTTTTAGATTTCATTAGAGATGATAGGTTCTTCCTCCTTGGACATCTTCTAGCAGTGGCTGAATAATCACATATTAGATATTTTGTAATGATAGTTATTTTCATGTGGCTACTCAGGTCCTTTCCACCTCTATAATTTTAATACTTACAATGGACTGAGTCAGTCATTGAGTATACAATTACAAAATTGATATAGTCCCTACCCTCGATGAATTTCCATTCTACTAGACAGATACAAACTGTTCACAGATAAGGAAATACAGGATATATATGGTGTTAACAGTAGGAAGGTACTAACCACTGGAAAGAATAGGAAAGATCTTTTCAAGGAGGTCATTCTTTAACCTAAACCTGAGAAAGAGCTAGGGAGTCAATGAATAAGAGAGAAAGCATTCATGGCATCTGGGACAAGCCTTTTCAAAAGAAACAAGGGAGACCCTCGAATCACATTCAAGGGACATCACAAATTCCCTTCTCTCTAAAGTCACATGATCTTCATTAGAGATTTGTGCTTGGATGCAATGCCAGGAATAAAGTAGGCAGCTTCCTAAGACATAATACATGGCAGGAGAGTTAAGAGGAGGCCCCACAAAGGCAGACTCTTCTCTCACTTCTACAAAAGCACAAATGTTAATGCTAAAACATTTCACTCTCCATGACATGTGGATGTTTACTTTCTGATAAATTAAGTCACAAGGGTTAAAAAGGAATATTCAAATTATATGAAGGATGACAATTCTCAGGGAAACCAAATTCTAAAACTTGCCTATGGCACACAAAAGACTTGTCCTGATTCTACTTTGATTCTTACATAGAATCAATTATTAGTCATTTTTTTAAATATCATAAACCAATTATATTTGAGATGAACATAATAGAAAATATTACTAAAAATAATGATATCAATTATCTCAAAATTTATTCCGGATCATGCCTTTGGTTGATGCAAAATTACCATTATTATCTTGATCTTTATCAAAACAGCTAGCTAAATTTTAATAATACTCCTGTTAGAAAAATACCTCAATTAAAAGTAGTTTAATTAGCCTGACTGTCAGTGATATAACTCAGGTGCGGCAATGTGGATTTTAACCTGAGATTCTGACTTTTAGAAGCCAAGGAGAGCACTGTTTCCAGAACTCTTCTTTGTTTAACTTGTATATCCTTCATTGGCCACATAGCAGGTGGGTTACATCCTTTTCAACACATTCTTTTTTTTTTTTTAAGCAATCAGGGTTAAGTAACTTGCTCAAGGTTACACGGCCAGTTATTTCTGGGTGTGGTGCTGAGTGTCTGAGCCCAGGATTCGATCTCCAGGTCATCCCAACACTGGAGCCAGTGCTCTTACTCGCTGAGCCACCTGGCCACCCCTAAGCAATTGGGGTTAAGTAACTTGCTCAAGGTTACACAGCCATTTTTCTGGGTGAGTGCTAAGTGTCTGAGCCCGTCAACATATTCTTAAGAATGGTTGTCTCATCTTGGGCCATCTAGCTTCCTCCTCTGCTCCTCTATTCAAGAAGATTCAGGATCTCCTTACTTCTCCTAAGATAAAATAGACTCCTGTTTTTGTCACATAAAGCATTTCACAATTGGGCACCAACTTACATGTATAAATCAATATCATGTTCCTCTACCTTACATACTCCTATCTCCAGTCAAAGTACCCTAACTTTTTCACACACAAGAAACTCCTGCTTCCACCTTTTTGCCTTTGCATAGACTTCCCCTAAACCTGAAAACTCCCAGCTCATTTCTGCCTCTTGGAATCTCAAACTCTCCTCCAGATCCCTCTGATGTTCCACTTTAAAAAAGAAGTCTTTACTGATTCCACTAGTTTTCCTATAATTGTAGGGTCATATGATCATAGAATGAGATCTAGAGGAGACCTTAGATGTTATTAAGGCCAAATCTCTCATTTTAGAAATGAGGAAACTGAGGCACAAAGCAACAAAGTAAATTGAGTTGAATTGGATGAAATTAAATTGAATTTTTGTTCTGCTTCCCACCCTGTCTTAAACATCATAGAAACCCTTTGATAAGCACTGACCCTGGAGTCAGGAGGACCTGAGTACAAATCCAGCCTCAGGCACTTGACACACTAGCCCTGTGACCTTGGGTAAGTCACTTAACCCCAATTGCCCTGCCTTCCCCCTTTCAAAAAAAAAAAGCAAAAAGAAAGAAAAGAAACCCTTTGATGCCTTTGGCAATGCCTTCTCCTCTCTGTTTCTGAGTTACAGCTGAAGGCAGTTCCCTCCTCTTTGCCCCAGGTTAAAAAGCTTCTTAGTTGTGCTTCTACTTTTAATGGAACCCTAGAAACCTTGAATAAATCCTGGCTTTTTTTTTTTAAATTAGATTTCCTATTCTGAATGCAGTACAAAAAGAAAAAATGAAGACAAAAATAATCCCTAAAAATGGAACCTTATCATGAATATTAAATGAAGTTAGAATGAGTACAATGAAGGAGCTAGTCTTATACTTCTTTATAGAAATCGAGGAAGCTTTTTTTTTTTTCAATCAGCATCAGCCATAA
This sequence comes from Petaurus breviceps papuanus, assembly GCF_028583685.1. Lineage (NCBI taxonomy): Eukaryota > Metazoa > Chordata > Mammalia > Diprotodontia > Petauridae > Petaurus > Petaurus breviceps. Next base: position 1,859,458 of record NW_027185697.1, on the reverse strand, counting down.
AGGAAGCCAATAACCAAAAAGGGCAGGTGATTTTTTTGTTTTTTTTTGGGAGGGGGGGGCTTAGATCACACATATTTATAATTAAAATAGCAAATTTTATCAGATGTAATAAAGGAAAAGCAAGACTGTAGAAAATAGGTTCTATTTGACTGGTCCCACCATCCCAAAAAGGTGGTTTTCTTTCACTACTTGATATCCTCTTCTTAGTTTGGTAAAAGAAAAAAGGGGGCTTCTTAATCTCTTTTAAAAAAAGGCTTTGGGGGTGCAAGGAATAGGACAATCTGGATTTTTTCTTTATTTCGGACACAGTATTTGTATGGCTTTTGGCAAGTAACAATATCTGTAAGTAAGGTAGATTTTGTTATTCTTTTTTTAGATACTAGTTCCCAGGATCTATAGTCATAATAATCTCTAGTGCGCAGACTCATGGTTTGTAGACCTCTCCACTAACCTTGCACAGCATGATATAATAATAAATATAAACATTTGTGCTTAAAGTTGTAAACATCCACTGCAACTGCATAATGAGATATAAAGATGAGTTAGTGTAAATTTGGGAGGCTATTTCTGTCAAATTGCCTTCTTTGTCTGTTACGCTATAAATCAAGTAGGCATTGGTCAGTGGGTGGGAATAGGAAGGCACAAGGGGAATGTGCATGTGCACTTGCCTCAACTGGCCCCCTTTGAGGCTTACAGGGGAATGAAGAAGCTGAAATTTTGTGCATGCCTTAAATAGCCCCTATCAAGGCTTGGGGGAATTTGTTAATAAGTATTAGTCTTGACTGGCCACCATCAAGACTTAGGGAACCCATAGGAATTATAGCTCCTACTATATCCTCACCACTCTTATGAGAAGAGTAATTAGGGAATGTTGTAAGAGTTGGTGTTCCCATTATCAGCAACCATTTGAGAAGACTAGAATAAAGTAAGCTTATTTAACCCCTCATTGTGTCTCCATTTCCTGTCTTCCCATCTGCCCAGATCAAGAATGAATCTGCCAGAACACCTGCTAGAAGCCTTCCTGTGTTACCTTCCACCTACAATTGGCATGGTCAGTGTTATCTGCATGTTTGTCTGTGTTACAGTGTCTCACAATCAGTTTTTATTCACAAAATGAAAGGGAATTGTCTGCATGATTTCCAGGGACCCTTACAGCTCTTGATCTATACCAAGATTCTTGAGGGCAAGAATTTTAAAGTCAGCTCCTGTATTTCTTGCTCTCCTCTCTTTGAAAGAAGGAAAGAGGGGTGCCCAGGTAGCGTAGTGAGTAAGAGCACCGGCCCCAGAGTCGGTATGACCTGGGATCAAATCCAGGCTCAGATACTTAGCACCAAAACCAGAAATAACTGGCCGTGTAACCTTGAGCAAGGTATTTAACCCCAATTGCTTAGGGGCAGCCAGGTGGCCCAGTGAGTAAGAGCATCGGCCCCAGTGTCAGGATGACCTGGGGATCAAATCCAGGCTCATATACTTAGCACCACACCCAGAAATAACTGGCCGTGTAACCTTGAGCAAGTTACTTAACCCCAATTGGTTTAAAAAAAAAAAAAGGAAAGAAGGAAGGAAGGAAGAAAAAGAAATGTACTCCACAGTCCTAAGCATATTGCAGGTGGCTGATAAATGCTGTTTACTCAATCAGACATCAAGCTAAAATATGAATATTCAGGGATAGGTGCCAAAATTAAGGCTAGTTGGGAAATATTTTGACTGGCACAGTGAAAAGAATGAAGGATTTGAAGTCAAAAGCCCTTTGTTCAAATCCTAGCTCTGCCACATACTACCTGTGTGATGTTGGTCCATTTACTTGTTCCTTTTAATTTCCTCATCTGTTAAATGAGAATTTTGTTCTGGATGGCCACAGAAACCACTTCTGCTTCTAAGTTTTTGAACATGTCATCCTGTATATTGAATTAACTCTAAGTTGATGTCTGCTAGTCACAAGACACTATGCCATTAAAAGCTGTATTCAAAACCCACCTATGACTCTCAATACCTGTGTAACCTTGGACAAGTCACTGGTAATTTTCTTGGTGATTTCTAATGCCCTTTCTTGCTCAAATTCATGTTCCTATGATTTTACATTAAGCACTATAGGAAATACAAGGATGACCAAAACACAGTGCCTGCCTCCATGCAACTGAGAGTTGATTCTGGACAGACAACATTAAAATAACATGAAAAACCAGCAACTTCTACCTAAGATCACAGACCATGGTCCCTTTCATACCAACTGCAGCTTCCTGAATGAAGGCAAACCATTTTCACTCCTCACTAAGCTGATTAAGGCCCTGTGGACTTAATAATAGTCATTACTCTCTAAGATTTACAAAGTGCACTACATAAGTGTTCTCGTTGGATCCTCAAAATGACCCAGTGAAGTATTGTTATTTTACCCATTTTACAGTGGAGAAAACTGAGGCAGACAGAAGTTAAGTAACTTGCCCAAGATCTCACAGCTAATAAGTGTGTGGGGCTGGTTTTCAACTCCAGTGTCCTTGATTTTAAGTCCAATACTCTATCCACTGTATCACATAGCTGCTTTTCTTCCCTCATCTGTACTATCAGCAAGACCTAAATGATTCATGGCCCTAACCTCTCTATGTGATCTCTGTCTCATTAATGACACCAAATGGATATGGAAAATGAAAAATAGGGGTGGTCAGGTGGTGCAATGAATTAAGCACCAGTCCTGGAGTCAGGAGGACCTGAGTTCAAATCCAGCTTCATACACTTAACAGTTATTAGTTGTGTGACCTTGGCCAAGTCACTTAACCCCAATTGCCCAGCCTTCCACCCTCCAAAAAGAAAGAAAATGAAATATAAATGAGTGAATGATCATTTGAAGCTATTATATTATTATTATTAATCATGAAAACAATAAAAACAGAGCCTTTATCCAAATTAATCTTACAATTTATTCAACAGAACAAAATAAAATTAAGCCTAACTTCCTTAAAAACTTCCCTGCCTAATCCCATCTGTCTCCCATTGCCCCTCTCACCTAAACATTCTGAATTTACCAGGAAGGATTAGAATTGTAAGAAACTTTGGAGATTATCTAGTTCAACAATCTCAGCTTGTGAATAGGGAAGCAGTCCCAGGCTGGTGACAGCCACTTGCTCAAGGTCATACTGTTAGCCCATGGCAGTATCAGGACTCACACCCAGATTTTTTCTTTATTAAACCAACTTTCCTATTTTCATTTTTCTCTTGCTGGCAAATCCCCATTACAAACCCTGAAGAACTTTAAATGTTCCTACTCAGTTTCCCTTTGCTTTGTTAACATATTTTTTGGTTATTCTCTTCCCCCTTTTTTAATGATATTGAGTTAATGTGGTGATTTCTGTGTAGACACTGCCAATTAGATTTGGCCAGAACAGCTTCGTGCATCAGCCTTCATTGCAACTGGACATAGAGTTCTGCTTTAGCACTGGTTTTTCTCTTATAGCAGGAACTACCCAAACTTGGAAATTCTGGATGTCCTACCCCATTACAGCTACTTCAGGAATATGGAGTTTTTCACAAAAGATGCAGAGTTGTTAGTGATACTGAAAGTAAGAGGTGCTTTTTATTAGAGATACCCCTTAACTGATACTAGGGAATCCAGAAAGTCTACCTTTAAATAACCACAAGCATGAGGGGATGAGGAAAGGAATAGTTGATCAGGGCAAATGATACATTGGGATAATAGTCACAGGAAAGGCAAGAGATATATAGGTAGATCTCTAAAGGGGATGGGACACTTCCCACAGCTCAATGAGCTGTATGGGCTTGTTGAACCTCAGGAGAGATCAGAACATCAATGGGTTTGCAAGAGATTCTCTGCAGGGTTCTTATGGGTATGAAGAGCCTTTTTTGAGGTATACTTTAGTCTTAACCCACATACCATGGTGACTTAAGGATGAAGAATGCTGCCAGACCTCCTGGGAAGGACAGGATTTCTGCCAGCACCACCTCTTACTGGTTTTCCATCTCTAATGTTACATACACAGAGATATCAAGGATTTTGAAGATGTTAGAAATTTTCAACATGGAAGATATTTTAGACATGGAAGATTCTTAAAAAAGAACCTGAGAGTGAGAGGGAAAGGTGTGTTATAGAAACACCCTGTAACGAGAAAACTTAAGGCACTAAATGAGAGCATTGTACATTGTTGGTTTTGCACTTCCAAACTGTAATCACTATATCTTAGAAGCCTACTATGTCAAAATTGAAAGGGAACTCATAAATCATCTCACCTAATTCCTTAATTTTACATGTGAAGAAACCTAGATTTAGGGAGCGGAAGTGATAAAGTGACTTATGCAATTATTCATAGAATAAGATATGAAAAATTCAAACCCCTTGACAATGATATTCTTTCTCCACCTATACACCCTAGTAACTCCTTTATACTACATTTGATTTTTTATTACTTAATCTATTTATTTACTTTTAGTTTACAACATTCGGTTCCACCAGCTTTTGACTTGCAAATTTTCTCCCCCTCACTCTCCTCCCCCCCTTGCCCCTCCACAGTGGCATATAATCAAATTTAGGTTCTGCAATTACCTTCACATTAAACATCAGTCAAGTTATAACCAATGGAGTGAATAACAAGAAAGAAGGAGCAAAACAAAAGAAAAAAGAGAACATAGTTTTCTTCAATATGACTTTAGACTCCATAATTCTTTCTCTGGATGGGAAAAGCCCTTTACATGGTGAGTTTTGGGGAGTTGTCTTACTGGTTTGCATTGCTGAGAGGAGACTGGTCCATCAAAGTTAGTCATCACAAATACAAAGTGTCAGTAATTGTGTCCAATATGCTTCTGGTTCTGCTCCCCTCACTCAGCATCATTTTATGTAAATTTCTCCAGGTTATTATGAAGTCCATCTGCTCCCCATTTCTTGTAGCACAAGAGTATTCCATCACATTCATATACCACAACTTGTTCAGTCATTCCCCAATTAGTGGGCATCCCCTTGATTTCCAATTTTTTGCCACCACAAAAAGAACTGCTATAAATATTTTTACACATATGGGTCCTCTTTCCACTTATATGATTTCTTTGGGATGCAGCCCTAGAAGTGGTATTACTGGGTAAAAGGATAGGCACATTTTTATAGCACTTTGGACATAGTTCAAAATTGATCTCCAGAATGCTTGGTCAGTTCACAACTCCACCAACAGTGGATTAGTGTTCCAATTTTCCTACATCTCCAGCATTTATCATTTTCCTGTTTTGTCATGTTAGCCAATATGATAGGTGTGATGTGGTACCTCAGACTTGTTTTGATTTATATTTCTCTAATCAATAGTGATTTAGAGCATTTTTTCATATACTTAAAGATTTCTTTAATTTCTACCTGTGAAAACTGCCTGTTCATATCCTTTTACCATTTATCATTTGAAGAATGCCTTGTACTCTTATAGAATTGACTCAGTTCTCTGCATATTTTAGAAATGAGACCTTTGTCAAAGACACTGGATTTAAAAATTGTTCCACAAGTTTCTACTTCCCTCCTAATCTTGGTTACGTTGACTTTGTAAAAAAAAAACTTTTCAATTTAGTGTAATCAGAATTATCAATTTTGCATTTCATAATGTTCTCTTCTCTTGTTTGTCACAAATTCTTCCCTTCTCCATAAATCTGACAGGCTCTCCCAGATCACTTACAGTATCAGCCTTTATATCTAGATCATGAAGCCATTTAGATTTTATTTTGGTATATGGTATAAGATATTGGTCTATGCCCAATTTCTGCCATCCTATTTTCCAGTTTTTCCATCAGTTTTTGTCAAATACATAGTTATTATCCCAGAAGCTAGAGCCTTTGGGTTTATCAAACATTAGATTACTATAGTCATTGACTACTGTGTCTTGTCTACCTAATCTATTCCACTGATTCACTACTCTATTCCTTAGCCAGTACCAGGCAGTTCTGATGAGTGTTTTTTTATAATACAGTTTAAAAATCTGGTATGGCTAGGCCACCTTCCCTAGCATTTATTTTTATTAATTGCCTTGATATTCTGGACCTTTTGTTCTTCCAGATGAATGTTGTTATTTTTTTCTAGCTCTATAAAAAAATTTTTTTAGTTCCAAAAAGGAAGGATTTATTTTGCTCAAGAATTGTTTTTAATTCTACATATCTATATATAGACATAAAATTTTAAATTTTAAAATCTAAGGAACTCAAGGCTCAACCTAAAATAATATGCCTAGTCATCAGTGAGAAAAGTAGACAATCAGCAAGTTTTTTTTTAAGAATTCCTGCCAAAAAAAGGGAAAAAACACAGGCAGGATAATTAATTTTAATCACCCTCAAATAATAACAACATAAACATAATACAAGTACCATCAACAATAATTTGTGAGGGGAAGAGGGGCTAAGAATTTATATAGTACCTGTTGTGTGCCAAGTACTGTGCTAGAAAATATGCACTAAACACTAATAATTAGATGCAAATTAAATCAATTTTGAGGTTCTTCATCCATAAAAGACTGGCAATGAGCAAATGTTAGGAGTTCTATGGGAAAATAACTTCATTAGTGCACTGTTTAGGGAGAGTTATGAATTGGTCCATTCATTCTGGAAAGCTATTTGGAACCATGCCCAAAAAGTTACCAAACTGTGGAGACCGTTTAACTTATCTGTGCAGCTACTAGGAGGATACCTTAAATAAGTCAAAGAAAGAAGGAAAAGATCTATGTTTACAAAATTTGTTATAGCAGCTCTTCATTGTAGCCAATATTTGGAAGCTAAAAGTGTCTTTCTATTTTCTTTCCCTTCCATCTTCTCTCCTCTCATCCCCTTCCGCCTACTCCCCTGTAGGGTGAGATGCACTATGTACTGTGTATATCATTCCCTCCCTAAGCCAAATTCAATGAGAATAAGGTTGACCCATTCCCTTCTGCCTTCCTGTTCTTCCCCTCCATTGTGACCATCTACCTTTGCCTCTTCTGTATGAGATAGTTTACCCCATTCTGTCTCTCCCCATCTCCTCTCATTATATTCCTTTCTCACCTCTTAATATCACCTTTTAAGTATCATACCTTCTTATTAAATTGGTCCTGTGCCCTCTATCTATGTATACCTGTACACATATATACACATTCACACATGTATTCATACATCCATACACCCTCCTTTATAGACATATGTATGTATTGATGTGTGGGTATGTGTGTGTGTGTATATATATATATATACACATACACATTTCTATTCCCTTCAACTATTCTCGTACTGTGCAGTTTCATCAGTTACAATTATCATTTTTCCTTGTAAGGATGTAAATAGTTCAACTTTGATAAGTTCCTTATGATTTCTTTTCCCTGTTTACCTTCTCATGCTCCTCTTGCTTCTTGTATCTGAATGTCAGATTTTCTATTCTACTCTGCTTTTTTTATCAAGAATGCTTGAAAGTTCTCTATTCCACTGAATGACCATATTTTCCCCTAAAACATGATACTTAGTTTTGCTGGGTATGTGACTCTTGGTTTTAATCCCAGGTGCTTTGACCTCTGGAATATCATATTCCAAGCCCTTTGATCCCTCAGTGTAGAGGCTGCCAGATCCTCTGTTATCTTGATTGGGTTTCCACAATATTCAAATTGTTTCTTCCTGGCTGCTTGTAATATTTTCTCCTTGATCTGTAAATTCCAGAACTTGGCTATAATATTCCTAGGAGCTTTCCTTTGGGGATCTTTTTCAGGAGGTGATCAGTGGATTCTTTTGACCTCTATTTTGCCCTCTGGCTCTAAAACATCAAGGCAATTTTCCTTGAGAATTTCTTGAAGGATGATTTCTAGGTTCTTTTTTTTTTGATCATGGCTTTCAGGTAGTCCAACAATTTTTAAATTATCTCTCCTGGATCTATTTTCCAGGTCAGTGGTTTTCCCAATGAGATATTTCACATTGCCTTCTCTTTTTTCATTTGTTTGGATCTGTTTAAAAGTATCTTGATTTCTCATAAAATCACTAGCTTCCATTTGATCCAATGTAATTCTGAAGGAATGATTCTCTTCAGTGAGATTTTCAGATTCTTTTTCCATTTGGCAAATTCAGCTTTTTAAGGCATTCTTCTCCTCATTGCCTTTTTAAGCCTCTTTTCCCATTTGAGTTAGTCTGTTTTTTAAGGTGTTATGTTCTTCAGTCAGATTGTTGACTCTTGTTTCATAATTTTCTTGCATCATTCTCAATTTTCTTCCCAATTTTTCCTCCACTTCTCTTATTTGGTTTTCAAAATCCTTCTTAAGGTCCTCTATGGCCTGTAACCAGCTCATATTTTTCCTGGAAGATTTTGGTGCAGGAATTCTGACTTCATTGTCTTCCTCCTGTTCCATGTTTTGCTCCTTTTTGTCTCCAAAATAGGAGTGTAAAGTTGGGTTGCTCTGTTTGCTTTGCTTCCTTTGCTTGCTCATGTTGTCACTCAATTATTTGACTTTGGGGATTTTTGCCACAGTAGGACTCTGCCACCAGACAGAAGAGCTTCATCCCAAATTATGGGGTTTTCTCAGCTGCCAGTGGTATTAGTTGGGTGCCCTGTCTGAAGCTTCCATATGCTCTGGCAAGCTGGTCACACACCCCAGAACCTTCACCCTTGACCGCAATCCAGATCCAAGCAGGTCAAATCAAGAGAGATTACCCCTCAGAATTGTCACTTGGTCCCCCTACAATCTGCAGGCCAGGAGCTGAAGATGCCATGTGCTAGCAGCTGCATGGCTGAGGTGCCTCAGTGGCTTCTTTCCCAGGGGGCAAAGGCCAACCACACTCCCAAACTCCATGATTCCAAAGTCCACACTCCACTGACCTCTCACTTTGTCCTTTTCATCTATGGGTTGATAATTCTGGAAATCACCACAGCTGCTGGTGATCTGAAGTCCCTACAGCCAGCAGCTGGTCAGGCTCTCCCTGAGGCTAAAACCTCCAGTGTGAGCGGGCCTAAGGTTGGCTACCAGAGCTCTATGCTGGCCACTACCTGCTGGCCTGCCAGGTATTCCTCAGCTGGAGATTAACTTCTCTGTGTCATTTTGTTGGTTCTGTAGCTCCAAATTTATTCATAGTCACCTTTTCATGAATTGGAGGATGTGTGAGCTGGAGCCCCATGTAAGTCCTGTTTCTAATCTGCCATCTTAATTCCAACCCTCTATAAAATTATTTTGGTAGTTTGATTGCTATGGCACTGAATAGATAAATTAATTTAGGTAAATTGTCATTTTTACTATATTAACTTGACCTAGCCATGAGCAATTGATCTTTTTTCCACTTAGTTAGATCTGACTTTATTTGTGTGAAGAATGTTTTGTAGTTGTGTTCATATAGTTCCTGGGTTTGCTTTGGCAGGTAGATTCCCAAATATTTTATAATGTCTACAGTAACTTTACATGAAATTTATCTTTCTGTTTCTTGTTCTTTAGCTTCATTAGAAATATTCAGAAATGCCAAGGACTTATGTGGGTTTATTTTATATCCTGCAACTTTGCTAACTTTATTTATCATCTCAAGTAGTTTTTTACTTGATTCTGCAGGATTCTTTAAGTATATTATCATACCATCTGCAAAGAATGATAGCTTAGTCTCTTCTTCACCTAATCTGATTCCTTCAATTTCTTTTTCTTCTCTTATTGCTACAGTTAACACTTCTAGTACCAAATTGCATAACAGGGTGATAGTGGACATCCTTGTTTCATCCTCAATCTTATTGAAAATGCTTCTAGCTTATCTCCATTACATATAATACTTGCTGATGGTTTCAGATAGATGTTACTTATTATTTTAAGGAAGACTTCATTTGTTCCTCTTCTTTCTAGTGTTTTTTATAGGAATGGGTGCTGTATTTTTTCAAAAGCTTTTCATGCACTGATATGTACAAAAATATTTATAGCAACTTTTTTGTGGTGGCAAAAAATTGGAAATCAAGGGGATGCTCTTCAATTGGGGAATGGCTTAACTAGTTGTGGTATATGAATGTAATGAAATACTATTGTGCTATAAGAAATGAGGAGCATATGTACTTCATAATAACCTGGAGGGACTTATATAAACTGATGCTGAGGTGAGAGAGCAGAACAAGTAGAACTTTGTACTCAATTACAGACACATCATATCTGTGATGACTAACTTTGATAGACTGGGCTCCTCTCAGAAATGCAAAATTGTAAGTCAACTCCAAAAGAATCATGATGGAAAGGGCTGCATTCCAAAAAAGGACTACAGAGTCTGAATGCAGATTGAAGCAAACTACTTGCTTTCTCTCTTTTGTGTTTTGTTATTTTTTGTTCCTTTTTGCTCACTGTTCACTACATTGGTTATAATCCTTCTTTAAAATTTGACTAATGTTTAATGTGAAGGCATTTGTAGAACCTATATTTTATTACATGCCACCATGGAGTGGGGAGGGGGAGGACAGGAAGGGGAAGAAAATTTAGAACTCAAGGTATTGTGGAACTAAATGTTGTAAACTAAAAGTAAATAAGTGTTTTAATAGCTTTTTCTACATCTATTGAGATAATCATATGGTTTGTACTAGTTTTGTTGTTGATATGATCTATTACACTCACAGTTTTCCTAATATTGAACCAGGCTTGAATTCCTGGAATAAATCCTACCTGAGCAAAGTGTATTATCCTCATGACAAGTTGCTGTAATACTTTAGCTAATATTTTTTTTTATTTTTGCATGCATATTCATGAGTGAAATTGGTCTATAATTTTATTTCTCTGGTTTGGCTCTTCCCAATTTTGGTACCAGTACCATATTTGTATCATAAAAAGAATTTGGTAGGACTCCTCCAATTTTCCCCAAAAGTCTATAAAGTATTGGCATTAATGGTTCTCTAAACGTTTGATAAAATTCACTTATAAATCCATCTATCCCTGGAGATTTTTTTTTCTAGCAAGTTCTTTGTTGGCTTGTTCAATTTCTTTTTCTGAAATGGGTTATTTAAGAATTTACTTCCTCTTCAGTTAATGTGGCAACTTATATTTTTGTAAATAATCACCCATTTGACTAAGATTGTCAAATGGGCATAAAATTAGGCAAAATAATTCCTAATTATTGTTTTAATTTTCTCTTCATTGGAAGTAAATCCATCTTTTTCCTTTTTGGTACTGGTAATTTGGTTTTCTTCTTTCTTTTTCTTAATCAAATTGATTAAAGGTTTACCTGTTTTATTGTTTTTTTCATAAAACCAGTTCTTAGTTTCATTTATTAGTTCAATATTTTTCTTTATTTCAATTTTATTAATCTGTCCTTTTTCAGTATTTCTAATTTAGTATCTAATTGGGGGTTTTCAATTTGTTGTTTTTCTGGTTTTTTTAGTTACCTGTCCCATTCATTAATCTCCTTTTTCTCTATTTTAGTCATGTAAACATTCAGAGATAAAAAAAAAACTTCCCCTAAGAACTACTTTTGCTGTATCCCACAAGATTTTGTATGTTGTCTCATTATCATCATTCTCTTGAATAAAGTTACTGATTGTTTCTACTCTTATTTTTTGACCCACTTATTCTTTAGGATTAGATTATTTAGTTTCTAATTTGTTTTTAGTCTATTTTTTTATTGTGTCATGATCTGGAAAAGATGCATTTAATATTTCTGCCTCTCTGCACTGGATTGTTAAGTTTTTATGCCATAGTACATGATCAATTTTTGTGTATACACCATGTACCACTGAGAATTTATATTCTTTTTTTATTCCCATTCAGTTTTCTGCAGAGGTCTATCATGTCTACCCTCTCTAAAATTCTCTTCACCTCCTTAACTTTTTTTCTTATTTATTGAGGTTAGATTTTTCAAGTTCAGAGAAGGGAAAGTTGAGGTCCCCCATTAGCATAGTTTGGCTGTCTATTTCTTCATCTAACTATCTTAAATTCTCCTCTAAGAATTTGTATGCTATACCACTTGGTGCATATGTTTAGTAATAATATTGCTTCATTGTCAAAGGTGCCTGTTAGCAAAATATAGTTTCCTTTATACTACATTTAGTAAGCAGCAAGTTTAAACATTTTCCATTAGAATCTAGTTATTTAGAATCTTCCTGAATGAGGGAAGACTTATACTTAAATGAAGTATATAAAATTAATAGTAATAATAATGATAACGTTAAAAGACTGAAAGAGAATTATTTTATGATGTAAAACATTATTCAATGGAATGACAGATTTTTTTCAGTTAAAAATGTCTTCTACTTCCAAATTACACATAAGAAAAAATCTTCTGCTGAAAGTGTCCAGGGTTAGGACTATAGCCATGATAGTAAATAAATATCTCTTGACTAACTGTCCTTTGAGTCCTTTAATTTAGATTTTTCTGCAATTGTGTTGTTCTATAATTTGTAGTTATTTTGTTGTTGGTTTTTGTTGTGGAGGGTGATATCTTGACTTGCCAGTGAATTGGATTTGAGTGAGGCAGGGCTGAGCAAAGTCATCTGAATGGGTGTTATATAGTTTGAGAAGGAAGAAGAGAATTGTATGAGTTACTTAAACCTTTTAAGTTGCAATTTCTTCATCTGTAAAATGAAGGAGTTGGACTAGATTATATCTAAGATCTCCTGTGGCTTAAAATTCTCAATCCTATGAAAATTATTTTCACAGCTAAAATGCTTGAGAGCATTGAAAGCACTGTAAGATGCCCTAAATGTTACATACTCTCCAATCTAATTCTGATAAAAATTATTGTTAATCTTAGCCTCCATCAGCATAGTCTCTCTTATGAAATGCCATTATATAGATAACCTAGACTAAAATTCCTCACTCACTTCTACTCCATGACCTATAAAACTTAGTTAATAATTCTGTCCCTTCAAAAATTTTTCTGAAAGTTTTTCAGTCCAATACAACAACATTAATTGGACGTCTAATGTGTGCAAAAGAGAGTTAAACTAGAGGAAGAGACCAATGGCATAGAGGGAAAGGCACTGGTCTTGCAGTCAAGAAAACCTGAGTTCAAATTGCACCTCAAATATATACTAGCTGTTAAATACTTAATGCTAAATTATACTAGCTGTTAAATACCTAATGCTAATACTGCTACTTGCTAAATACTTACTAAACACTAGCTGTTAGATATTTAAAAGAAGTATCTAACTCTTTTGCCTCACATTCTTCATTTGCAAAATAAGGGAATTAGACATGATGACCTCTAAGATCCCTTTCACCTCTAATTCTTTGATCATATGAAAATGGCCCACAATTTCAAACAACACTGTTCTTGAACAGATGATTCTCTATTTCCCTGTGAAATGTATATCAATCTTTTTACTACCAGTCATGTTGTGTAGGTCATAGGAACACTACTATTCTGAAGAATTAAGTATGAGTAATAATCAGAAGTAAGTAGAATGGCAAATGATGGGCAAATTACTGAACACCTGGACTCATCTCACATGCCAGCAAGGTCATGCTAAAGATTCTGCAAATGAGGCCTCCGTAAAAAGTAAACTGAGAAGTATCAGAAGAGCAGTCTGGTTTTTGAAGAAGCAGAGAAACTAGAGACCAAATTGCCAACATTTACTGGATTCTGGAGGAAGTAAAAGAGTTCCAGAAAAACATCTGCTTCTGATCATTGACTACACTGAAGCCTCTGACTGTGTGAGTCTCTACAAAATGTGACAAGCCCTCAAAGAGATGGAGTAAGAAGCAACAGCTAGGACCAAACATGGAACTACTGATTGGCTTAAGACCAGGAAAGGAGCATGATAATGCTGTATATTGTTACTTTATTTATTTAACTTACATGCAGAGTACATCATGCTACATGTTAAGCTGTGCAAATCAAAAGCCAGAATTAAGGTTACCAGAAGAAATATAAACAATGTCAGATATGCAGATGATACCATTCTGATAGTAATGAAAGTGAAGATGAATTAAGAAACCTCTTGATAAGAGTGAAAAAGAAGAGTAGAAAAGCTGTTTTGAAGCTTAACAACAAAAATAAAGACCTAAGCTTTTGACAAATGTTGCCATCACATCCTGGCAAATTGAGGTAAAATAAATGGAAGCAGTATCATATTTTGTATTTATTCCCTCCATCCTTTTTTCTTCAGAAAGTTAATTCAGGAATATGCACAGATATCCCTGAAAATTTATTCAATGTCTAAACCTAGTGTAGCCTTTATGACATATTACAAAATGGAATATTTCCCCAGATCCTGGAAGTCAGATGCTGAGAAACATCTCAGGGGAGTCCAGCAGTTCAGTAGCCAGAACAGCAGCCTGCCTCCCAGCTCTGTTTTGCTCCTGTTTTATACTCCAATCTTTTCTACCCCTGACCCTAAGTTGGGAATTATTTCAAGGATTTCAGAGGCCATGTACTCCAACATACACCTAAACTGGAATCCCTTCTATGATGTATATGATGAGCAGTCATTCATTCCCCTCCAGGCTTCACTGTTGAAACATTTCCACAGGACTTTCTCTTCCTTGCCATAACAGCAAGTACCCTACCATACCCAAGATGGCTGCTAGTACAGGTTCTTTGATCTGCTTTACTAAAGGAAAGCAAATTTAAAGGAGTCAACAATTTTAATTAAACATATATGTAATACACAATATTATAATAACACAATGTATAATATACTATATAATTGTTATATGTAATATTATATGACCCTATATAATTTATAACTTATATATTGCATATTATAGATATAATTATATTATTTATATCTTTATATAATATAAAATAATCATATATACATATCCATATACACACACATACATGTATATATATATATATATATATATCTACATCTATAGATAGATAGATAGATAGATATCACTCACTTAGTTCATATGGAAAAGTCAGCACCCTGAAATTCAGAAAATACAAACAAATTACAAGCAGACAAAAAATACATAGAGAAAAAGCACAATTCCACAGACCAACAAACAAGGCTTCTAGTTGTCTGACCATTACATATATACATAGTTAGTAACCAGAGAGAGAAGCACCAACATCTGTGTTTTCAAAGCCAAGGGACTCAGCAGCTACCCAGACTCTCATATGGCCAAATTACAAAACTCTTCTCATAAGTGAACCCCAAAGCAAAACCTCTCCTCAGAGTATATATACCCTTTTTCTGGGCCAGAAGACATCACAACTTTCAAGACCCACTGACTAATTACAAAGCAACAAAAGATGTGGACCTTCCTAAAAACCAAGCCTCCCCTAATCAAGGTTTTCTTGTTGGGCTCTATGTGAGGTCTATTAGTGGTCAGGGTAGATCTTCAGCTCCCATTTACATTACACATGCCCCCCATTCTGGGTGCCTCACCACCACTTCTTTTCTTCTCCATTTTATTCATTGTCTTCATCCATTATATGTAAACTCCTTGAGGGCAGGGACTGTCTTTCTTTCTACTCCAGATGTGGTCCAACAAGAGTAAATTAAATTAGGATTGTCTCCTCCTTCAAGCCAGAGTAAAGAATGGCCATAAAGAACTTCCCAGCCCCAGGTTGCTCTACCAAATCTCAATTTCATAGTCTTGAACTAATTTACTTGCACCAACTTTATCTTTTCATTTTGAAAGAACAAATGAATTATAAGTTCATTGAATTATTTTCTTTCTTCCAGATGTCCTATTTTCATACTTTTTTGCTTGAGTAAGTTCATTGTTTGAGAACTCCAACAATGTTTGACTTTAATGGCCCACATGCACATTTAATTGTAAGTGATTTAAATGACAATAGGTTTTTCCTTCACTCTCTGTGTTAGAGATTTTTATTTTAAGGTTAAATTCAAGATCCAGAGAATATTTCACTGGGACCTCTCAAACACTGTGCATCCTATTAACCTTCCACCTCTTAATAGTTTTAGGATGCTTCATCATTATGATTCTCACAGAAGCATCTTTGGCAGAGACATGTTTCATTGTGCGTATTATTTTATTCTTTAGAATTACAGTGAAACATCAGAAAGGTGATGATGCCTGCTGTATCTTTGTAAAAAAAAAAAAGGATCATTTCTAAGCCCTCTCTTTGGTCACTGACAGTCCAGGACTGTTATCCAAAACCTATCCTCAAACCAAGGAGGGATGAGACAATGTGGAACCAGAAAATGTGCACTAGACTAAATGTTGGGGGACTGGGGGAGCCAGTAATGGTTTTGCCAACAATTCACTATTTGACTATGAATAACTCACTTGATTTCTAAGTGGAATGGAATTCTCTTGAAGATCTCTACCATACCTGACTACATATTATTTTTTATTAATAATGTATTTATGTATTACATTTCATATTAATAATCCTATAATGATTAAAACACATTGAAGAGGCTCGGTGTGGTAAATAGAAATTCAAAAGCCTGGAGTATATGGATGATTGGAAGAATTTAGAAATTTTCCTCACCTCTTCCTCTTAGAATCTCTGACCTCTTTCAAAGTTCAAGACAAGTAGGACATTTCTAATTCCCAGAGCTCCTAGCACTCTATACTACTCTCCACCACCTAGAACCACAGAAATGATCTTATATTTATTTTCTATGAAGTTTGTAACTACTAATATTTTTCATGTTTGCCAAGCTCCTTGAGGGTGGGGATTATTTACATCTTTGGGAATCCAATAGCTGAGAAAAAGAGACAATTCTTATGAATACAAAGATATCAAATGTGGCCATTTGAAATCAGAGAAGAGCTTAAGTAATCCATTTGAGATGGAAAATTGCGTGATTAGAGATTAATGTAATATAAGGCTAGAAAGGTATGCTGGAGACATATTATAAATGCTCTTAAGTGCCAAGTTAATGAGTTTTTATTTTATTCTAGAGGCAACAGAAAACCACTGAAGACTTTTGAATATGAGAGGAGGGAAAGGAATGAGAAATTATTAAAAGCCAACTGTGTCTGAGGCACAGTTCTAAGCACATTGCAAACATTATCTCATTCTATCCAAAACTGGAGTGACATGGTCTGACCTTACTCTTAAGAAAGTTATTTTAGCAGTGATGTAATATCACATAATCAGAGATTTTGAGTTGAAAGGTAACTTAGATTCCTCTAGTCCAAGGTCCTTATTTTACAGATGAAGAAACCAAGGTCGAGAGAAGTTAATTGATGTGTCTAACATTTAGTGATGAAGACAGGATTTGGACTCTAACTGCAAAGCCCACATTCCTTCCACTGTACCATAATTCCTGGGAGAATTTTAGTGATAGAAAGGATTTTAGCTGGACCATATTTTAAAAGACCAATTATATTTTTTTAAGTTAAAGAATTCTGCCTCTGAAATACCCAAAAAATGGTTTGTAGCCTCCATGACCCTTGTCTCTCTGAAGGCCCTTTCTATCCCCTACCTGAACACCAGGACTTCCAATGTCACAAATCTATAAATTGCAAAGGCTATTTTGCTACCGTTCCCCAATGCCAGATGATGGAGCTTCCTGACAAGCTTCATCTTTCCACACGACAGTGTAATGGTCTCTTTTCATCTCCTCCAAATTGTTCCTGTTGTTAAAGAGCTGGAAAGTTATATGTCAGCCAGGATAGAGGGCTCATACACTGTTATTTCTAGTCAGTTTGCTCATTGTGGCCCATTTTTCATTGATAGCATATCAATTGAGGCTCCTCAAAACAAGTCCAAGTCAAGCTGCATCATGGAAAGGAGGAAATGATAAAGACCCTGGAATCAGAGGACCTGGGTTCAAATGCCACCACTATCACTACCTAAGTCACCTTGGAGAAATCACTTTACTTTCCGAGGTCTTAGTTTTCCTGAGGTGTTTATTCCAAGTGATCTGGATCAATAATTGTATGAAGCAGGCCCTTTGGTGGTCAATCAAACAATCAAAGGTACTTCAAGAAAGCATATGGATCCCTGGACCTAAAGTCAGGAAGTCCTTATTTGAATCTGTCTCTGACAGGATTAATTGTGTGATTGCAATAAAGTCCAAGGACAGTTAAGTGGTGCATTTAATTGAGTGCCAGGCCTGGAATCAGAAAGACTCATTTTCATGAGTTAAATCTGGCCTCAGATACTTTCTAGCTGGGTTACCCTGGGCAAGTCACTTCACTCTGTCTGCTTCAGTTTTCTCATCAGTAATATGAACTGGAAAAGGAAATGGTAAATCACACTTCTGTCTTTGCCAAGAAAACCCCAAATGGGCTCAAAAAGAGTCAACTGTGACTGGAAAAATGAATAAACAACAGGAAGTAAGCTCCTCAAATTCTCAATGTCTCCATTTGTTGATCTTTAAAATATGGCTAATAAAACCTTTAGTATGAACCTCATAAAGCTGTTAAAATGCTCCAATGAAATAAATTATATACGGTGATTTGTAAACTTGCAAGGTCTATATCAATGTCAGTTATTCTCATTTCAACCCTCTTGGTCCTTCCTCATTGAAAGTATACGACTCTAATTGTGTTTATTATGTTCTAAAATGTGATTTATGTATTTCAGTCTAGGCATTGACCTTACTTCTGTGGCAAGAACCCAGGGCTTGGATCTCAAAGACCTGAATTCTAGTCCTGGCTTCAGCACTAATTTTCTGTGTGACTCTTATTTTACATTTATGGACCTCAGTATCTGTATTTCTGACATGGGAACAATGGGATCATATATGAGAAACAGTAAAAAGAGTAATACACTACTGGGTCTATTTCCAAAGATGATCAGGGAAAGAGGAAAAGAACCTATCTGTTCTGAAATAGTCATACCAGATCTTTTTGTGGAGGCAGAGAACTGGCAATTTCAGGGATGCTCATCAATTGGGGGATGGCTGAATAAGTTGTGGTATATGACTGTGATGGAATACTACTATGCTGTAAGAAATTATGGCCTGGGTGATTTTAGAAAAACATGTAAAGACTTGCAGGAAGTAATAAAGAGCAAAATGAGCAAACCAAGAGAATTGTAGTATACAGTAACAGCAATATTGTTCTAAGAACAACTTCTTGTACATAAGTCATTTTGACTATAGTAAATACCCAAATTACCTGCAAAGGACATATAAAGGAAGACACTATCTATATCCAGAGAAAGAAATGATAAACAAAAATATGTTTAGAATTATTGCATATATATGTTTGTGTATATACATATATATATTTTTGTGTCTAACGGTAGCCATCTCTGGGATAGGAGGGAAGGGGGAAAAAAAGGGAAATTTACATGATAACTTTATTATATATTTCAAAGGAATAGGAAGTTGTACATAATAGATTTGCAGTTTCATGTGCCATTTTCTTTTTTGTTATACTATGTTATGGAAATGCTTGTTTTGTTCCATAAATTAAAAGGAAAATAAATAAAACTTTTTCAAAAAAGAGTAGCATAACTCCTAGCTTTCTTTGTTCTGCTTTTTGTATAAGGTACAAAGATTTTGGTAACCAGATTAAAATAATTGGGAAATGTTTAACAAAATAAATAAAACTACAAGACAGAAGAGATAATGTTGTTCATTTGTGATTTTCTAAGGCAATATACGGCTTGCAGGGATCCATTTCTATCAGAGTTTGAGACCATTGGCCTTCATTTTTTAGAGTTCCTAAGGAATAAAATGATTTCCCCAAGGTCACATGGAAGTTTGGGATAGCACTCGTTTACAAACCCAGATTTCTGACTCCAAACCCAAAATTCTTTCCATTGCTCATTAGTCTGAATGACCACAAAGGCTCCTTCTAATGCTAGAACTTTCTGAGTCCATGCCTTGACCAGCAAAAAAATTCTGCAGCCATAATTTTTCTTTCTTTATAGGTTGTTTTTGCAAGCATCTATGTTTCTATTTTAGTGCTCAGTAAACTGAAAATAGATACTACTTTTAAAGAGAGATTTGGATAAATTAAAAGATGACAGATCCATAACGGACCATTAAGGATGGTTGACAGTCTTATCCCTCACTGTTACAGATTGACAAAATGTGATAGTGCTATGCCCTTCTCTGACATTCCCCTTCTTGACTGTGTTAAAAATGGAGATTCTTCTAGTTCTAAAAATCTATGACTGCAAGTCTCTGGAGGTGTAATGGATAGACAGACCATGAGAGGTTGACACAGAGGTTAGTGTAAAGGCCACATGTACTAAGAGAGCTGGATCTCTTGAAAGGACACAATTCAAATGAAAGTCTTGAGGCAGGCTGTCAATCGCATGACAGCATTCTTGTCTTCCCCAGGTACAGGTAGGGATCTGGCTCATCCCCAAGCAGGTTCCTCCACGTTAGTCACAGCAGATTTCAGCAGTCTGATTCAGATAAAAATGACCCACAAGAAACCACATGTTATGTAACAGTCATGCCAAGGAACCTCAGGAAAGAATAAAGAGAGGGATCTGCAAAATAAGGAGTTGGGTTACATGATCTCTAAAGTCTTTTCCTGCTCTAAATCTTTTGCAGTTGCTGTGATATTTATCAACCAATGCATCAAAAGCCATATAAGCTCTTGCTATGTATCAGACAGCCATCTAGAAGTTTGGAAGAAGGCAAAAACATTTTCTGTGTTTAAGGAAATGAAAGGTGTCCCAGTGGATAGAGCAATGAATCTAAAATCAAGAAGTCGGGAAAATTCTGCCTTAGACAATTACTGGGTGATCCTGAGCAAGCCATTTATCCTCTGTCTTCCTCTGTTTCCTAATAAGGAAAATAGAACTATAATAATAGCACCTAGCTCCTAGAGTTTTTGTGAGGATTTAAATAAATATTCAGACAGAAGCTTAGCTTTCTACTACAACTTATATGTTTGTGTGTGTATATGTGTGTGTATACACATAAATGTATATATGTATATATATAAATGTGTATACGTGTGTGTGTGTATGGGTGTGTATAAAATCTCCAGCTAACTCCTAGCTTTCTCTGTACTGCTTTTTGTATAAGGTACTGAGTATATAATACAGATCTTCATGGTCAGCCACAGGTTTCTTTATAGATGAAACAAACAAACAAAAAACACATTGTTGGTGGACTTGCAAATGCTTCTGACAACTCTGGAAAGTGATTTGCAATTTTAAAAAAGTTACGAAGAGATATGTGTCCTTTGATTCAGCTATGCAGCTACTAGGTCTATACTAAAAGATATAAAAAAGGAAAGGGGGAAGGCTTTTATATGTAAAATGTATTTAACAACTCTATGTGTGGTGTTAAAAAACAAACTGGAAACTTAGAAGATGTCCAACAATTGAAGAATGACTGAATAAGTTGTGATATAGGAATGTGATGGAGTACTATTGTACTGTAAGAAATAAGAAAATTGATTATTTCAAAGAGACAGGAAAAGGCAGATAAACATGCATAATGAAGAGAGTAGAAAAAAGAACAATTTATAATGTAACATCAATATGTTGCATATGAACACTCTTTTAACACTTTAATAAACTGATTAAGAATGAATTAACAGAACCAAGAGAAACAAAAAAGTTAACATTCATGATTCCAGAGGACTGATGATGCAATTAGAGAGAGGTGATAGATTTGGAGTGCAAATGAGAACATATCTAGCTCTAGATAAATAAATATAGAGATAGATTTGTGTACAGTTATTGAAGAGATTTGTTTTGCTTGATTATGTATATTTTTATGAGATTTTTCCCCTTTTCTGTTTTTTTTTCCAATATGGTGGGGGATTGGAGGAAAAAAAATATTACTGTTCATTTAAAAAAATAAAGAGGTAGAGATTGCTTCAGATCTTGAATGTTGCAGGTGAAGTCACTATTATAAGTTTTACTTAAGCGTTCAACTGTTACAAGCAATCTGTCATGGAGTGGATACAATTTGTAAGTGTATGTAATGTAAAAACCAAAATATATCCATAAAATCTTAAAAAAAAAGAAAAAATAGGATACAGGTGATAATGATGATTATGATGATGATGATGATTCTGATGATGGTGATGATGATGATGAAGGATTTGTTGCTAGCATTAATGACAGACAGTATAATATAGGCAACTAGGTGGCAAAGTGGCCAATGTGCTGGACCTGGAGTCAGGAAGACACAAGTTCAAATATGGCCTTAGATACTTCCGAGCTGTGTGACTCTGGGAAAGTCACTTAATACCTTTTTGCCTCAGTTTCCTCATACACAAATTGGGGATGACAACAACACCTATCTCCTAAGATTGGAGGATTAAATGAGAGAACAATTGTAAGAGACTTAATACAGAGCCTGGCACATAATCAACACTACATAAACATTGTTGTTATTGTGATGATGGTGATGATATTAAGAACTGACCTTGAAGCAAAAAGATCTGGGTTCATATTCTACTTTGGACACATCCTGGTATGTGATCCCAGGCTAATCACTTGACCTCTCAGTCTTCTAGAAACCATCTAAGAATATAAGTTGCAGAGAAGGTGGTGACATGCACTGGTAAAGAGAGTTTCCTTTCCTGGGAGTGCCCTGTGGTATAGGGCCTATAACAATGAGATCACAGTTCCAGGCTTTATTTCTTATTAATAGAACTTTAAAATTTTCATTAAGAATCAACTCAATGTGAATAAGTTTAAAAAATGTTATTATCCCTATCAATAGAGTAAAACCCAGCAAGTCGTCCATGGCCACACATGGCCACTGTCCAAGGCAGTATTTGGACCCAAAACTTCTGATCGTGGCAGTCCCCTGCTCAAGAAGCTCTAATGGCTCCCTAAATGTCTCTAATGTCTCTCTAAATTCCTCTGTTTGGCTTTTAAAGCAGATCACAACCTGACTGCAGCCTGCCTTTCAATGCTTTGTTGGACTCAGTCTGACCTGCTAACTGGCCTCCATTCACAGCAATCCAGCTTCCTTTATGGTGACTGTCTCTCATGCCTGGAACATTCTCCTATGCCTCTTAAAATCTCTAGCTTACTGCCACATAGTACATGAGGCCTTTACTGATTTCCTTAGTGACCAGTTCCAATCCATACCCTAAAATAAAAAAACAAAATGGAAATGAGTAAATTAATAGAGAAACAATTAAACAAATAAATGATTGAACAAATAGAAAATGAAATAAATAGGTAGAGTCCGAGAGGCAAATGTGTCTTCTATTTACTTTGCACAAACTTATTTATCACTGTATGTTGCTTCTCCTAGTAGGAGGCAAACTCTCTTGAAGGCAGGAATTATTCTATATTTATCACTGAAACTCCAGAGTTAAGCTGGTGCCCTGAGCATGGTAAGCAGTAAGGACACTTCTTCATTGAGTGATTGATTGCTTTCTTAATTCCCAGTTCTAGGTGAATCAAATTCATAGAGTGAAATTCACTAAGCCAGTGGAATGTGCAGGCCCCAGCCTTTAATGGGGAAGTATTTGATAGGTTCCCAAGTCTTTCTTGGGCTTCTGAAATCTCTCCATGTAAGTGGCTGCCTACTCCAGCCATGCGTAAAAGTCACCATCCCCATGGCCCCTGTCCTTTATATTCAAGAATTAAAGAAACATCTCCTAGGCCATTGATATAATGGATGGACTGACAGTCTTGAGAAAGGGGAGCCCTGAGATTGGCTCTTATCCCATATGCTTATGATCAGCTATGTGACTTCTTGGGCAAGTCACTTTATCTCTCTCAGGCAGTTTCCTCATCGATGAAATGAGAGTTTTGAACTCAATGACCTGAAAATTCCCTTCCAGTTCTCTTCATCTTTGGTCCTGTGATCCTCTGATCCATTGGGCCATGCGGCCAAATAAAAGACTACTTAGTCTAGAGCCAAGAGATACCTGGCTTCAAATCCTACCTCTAACCATTGCTGGCTGGGTGACTTTGCTAAGTCATTTAACATCTGAGTCTCACCTTTTTCGTCTATGAAATAGTGATGATAACAATATCTTCAGTACTTCCCTCCCAAGGTTGCTGGAGGATTGAAATGAGGCCATTTGTATAAAGTGCTTTGCAAACATTCAGAAGACGTATAAGTTATCAGGCCAGAACCATTTTCTTTTGAAATGAAAGAAAGCTCCCCCTCCCAGCACCCAACCTACTGTGGGGCATCTATATAGTAAAGTATTAATGGCAAGGAGACAAGATTGGAGGAGGCAGAGGGTGAGATATGAAGGAAATAGGGACATCAATAGAAAGCAGTCAACAATGACACCAGCTTATCTGCTCGAGAGTAGGGCTTATTCAGCTCAAGCACTCTGTTGTCCAATTAAATAAGGAGGACTGCCTGGGGTGTGCTATCCTGTACTGCTGAGAGCCTCATTGTGCAGTCTATCTATAATCAGCCAAGGATTCTGCTGCAATTTAGCCTCTTGGAAATGTATGAAATAGATTCATATTCTTTCTCTCTCTCTCTCTCTCTCTCTCTCTCTCTCTCTCTCTCTCTCTCTCTCTGTCTGTGTGTGTGTGTGTGTGTGTATGTGTCTCTGTCTGTCTCTGTCTCTGTCCCCCTCCCTCCCTTCCTTCCTCCCTTTGTGGACAGGGTACACTAGGGATTCCTTCCCCAGCCTGCATCCCCTCCAAGCTCCTGTTTCTTTTTTCTACACCCTTCCAGGAAGATAAGTGCTTAGTTCTACATCACAGGTCACAGTCATTGGCTCTCATATAAATAAGATTGACAGACTATATCCGTCCTTAACTCCACACACCCATCCCCCAAAAATGAGAATTACAAACCAGAGACAGAATTAGAGAATTACTGCTCAGAATACCAGGGTTTCTCCATCTACATTAGGATTTCATAACCAGGATTCCATGTGTAGTTTTCAAGATGTCAATGAACTTTGGTGGGGAAAAAAATTACGTCTTTGTTTCAGTATTATGCATTCCTTTTTATATTATGTATTTTATTTTATGCCTTTAAAAGCTTTACCAGACAATGCCAAAGGAGTCCATGACACCCCCCAAAAAAAATACCCATTTGCTATGTGACAGTGGACAAGTCACTTGATTTCAGCCTCAGTTTTCTAATTCTATAAAATGTGACTGATAGTGGCTCCCATCTCACAGGATTGTTGTGCACACCAAGATCACATCCATGAAGTCCTTTCAAGTCTCAAGACACTATATAAATGTTAGCTATTATTGTTAGTTACTATCATTATTATTATTACTATTAGTGGCAAAGGATTAAGTTTCCACAGGACTACAAAATTGCTGAAAGAAGGCCACTGATAAGCGCAAGGCTAACAGACTAGACTTGGGGAGAAGCCTGATTCCCAGTTTCCATAGATCTAGCCAACATAAAGGCTGAAAAATAAAAAGAAGCTGGCAACAAGTGGATTGGACCAATTAGGAAGCAGATACCAGCCTTGGACTTTCAGGCCCAGATAAAGACACAGTCAGGTCAAATTGGTGATGGGGTCAGTAATCCAGGGTTATTACTGTGCTTGCTTAATGAACTTCATGTATCATATATATATTAGAGCCTCATTAGAAATAATGTATGATATTGGGGAGGTGTACCCAGAAGAAAACAAACTAATTAATCCTCTGAAGGGAGTGCCTGCACCAAATTAATGTATTAAATTTGCTTGACTTTTGTCCTCCTCACTCCTCCTTCCAAAAAAGGGGTGTAGTCATCTTCTTGCCAGAAGGTGATCGATTCCTCTGGATTTCTCCTTAATAAATTTCTTTTGATATCATTATGAGTTAATATCCCTACTTGTTTAGGGCAGGTGAAAGCTCTAGTCTTAGGGGGAACAGCCCAGAAGGAGTATTGCACTGATCTGCTCCACTGTTGACCAGAGTATGAAATGGAATTTAGCTAAAAGTTTAAGAAAACTAAGGCACCATGGAGATGGAAATGAGGAAGGAGTTCCAGTCTTAGGGGAGAAGTAGCAAAAATTTTCAGAATAAGTTATGTCTGTCTCTGTCTCTCTCTCTATGTCTCTATCTGCCTCTCTGTCTGTCTCTATCTGCCTCTCTGTCTCTCTGTCTGTCTCTATCTCTGTCTCTGTCTCTTTCTCCCTCCTTCCTTCCCTTCCTCCCTTCATGGACAGGGTACACTAGGGAAGGGAGAAAGTTGAATTATCTGGAGTTCCCATTGACTACAGCATCCATGAGTGTTGGCAGCAATGTCCACCAATGGTGGTGGTTGATGGTGGTGTCTGCATGAGAAGCTAAGAGACATACTGAAGATAATACAAGAGATACTGAGAAAAGGCAGTTTGATGACTAATTGACAAGGGCACAAACACTAGAACCCAACAGAAAACTCCACCCCAGGTGAACCTCATGAGAATTAAAAATGAAAAGGGTAAAAGAATTTCTAACAATTAGAAGCTACCTATGAGGGAGTTATCCTTTGGTCACATGTGCTCTGTAAGCTTGACTCCACTTTTTCCCAATACTCTGTAAGTACTTGGGAAAGAATGTTTCGGAGACCCTTTGGGGGAATGGTTTTGTACCCAACTCTTTGTATTAGATCACCTTTCTAAAAGATAATTAAGGCTAGCTGGTAATCAATTCTGAGTTAATTGAATGGGAGCTCATGGATAGTAATAGAAATGCCATATTTTTGAGGTTATTGATCAATAAATAATATTTATTAGGCACTACCATTTACCAAGCACTATGTTACATACCGGAAAATTTGCTAAGGTAAGCCCTAGAAGATTGGTGATAATGAGTGGTCAGTCACTCTCTGGGGACCCAACTTGGCAATAGGAATTCAAGTTGGAAGAATAAGCCCAGAGTGTGTATGTGTTGCATGGACATTTTAGTACTTAACATTGTTAAGGGCAAGATTCATGGGCTGGTCTCTGACATCCTTTTTACTATAATTAAAAACCGTGGATCTAATCTGAACATATGAAAGAGTAATATTTTTTGAAACCTGCTTTTTTCCTGATGAAGTCAAATTTTTTCACTATTTCTACTCATTCCATCAATAATTTCCTGGATTCCAGGACCCACCAGTTTAAGCCTATAGTATTTGTTTACCTTTTGAGAGGCAGTGTGCTATACAGTGTACTGAGACATGGGAGTCAGAAAGACTCAGGTTCAAATCCTGCCTCAGATATTAGGCAAGTCAAACCCCTCTGGGACTCAGTGGAGAGAGAGAGAGGGAGGAGAGAGAGAGGAGAGAGGAGAGAGGAGAGAGGAGAGAGAGAGAGAGATCCAAAGCCCTTTTTACTCCAAACATACAATCCTATGTCCCTTACCTTCTCTTGGACACACCTTTGCTCAACCTAGACTGTATGTTCTTGGACAGTCCTCTATTCTGGAATGGCAGTGGGGATCAGATAAAAGACTGGAGCTTTAATTGATGTGAATTTAATCTACAAAGACCAAAATAACCTGTGGCTTGGTGAAGATCACTTTCCCTTTTGACTTCATTCTTGATTCCTGTCACTATGGAAACAGTCGTTTCTCCTTTTCTTCCATAGGGCTAGTTCCTGAAGGCAAAGGTCAGTTTTGGATTACATACATCTGCTGCAAGGAAAACCTGCCTGTACCTAGATGATTAGAAATAACTGGTGGAATCTAAAAACCAAGGCTAAGGAAACAAGGAATTATTTAATTTTACAAGGAGAAATTTAGGAATGTTTCTGTCGAAGATGTGACTTTCAGCTGACACCTTCTAACTTACTTTAAAAGCTAGGAAGTATTTATTGCTTTTGTAATCTAGGAAAAATATCCCCTACATCTATGTCTCTTCTTTGCATAGTCTTCCTTTATCTAAAGGACTGCCTATCCCATAGCCATGCCCTTTTGCTTAGGCTGCCATCTCTTCTGTTCTAGCCTTTCTTGGAAATCTCCTTGATGGTGCCATCCTAACTGTCATATCAGGAATGCAGAATCAAAATCAGACCTGCCTATTCAGGATTCTCCTCTCTGCTCTATTATAGCAAGGTCTGAAGCATTTCTGAATCATCCAGGCTTGACTGAAGCTCTGACTAAACACTGAATTAAAATGAGATATTCATATTTCTCATAACTTATAAGTTAGCAGAAATAGGGATTTACGTAGCCAAAGTGGGAAAAAGACACAAAGCGTGGTCGAATTATTGATTCCTTGGAGCATAGCTTCTCCACCTCTGATAGTTTTCAGAAACCTACAAGAGCAATGGGTAGGACTCCTCCTTCCCTGGTTTTTTTTTGTACCTAGACCCCAAGGAAACTATGTCAGAGGCCCCACTTTTAGTCCCTTGAGCCAATTAAATCACACACAATTTCAATAACTCTTCAGCAAAAACTAACAACAGCCATCTGGTTAAGGCCTTAGATTGTTTAAATCACTTCCATGGGAGCCTGTGGGACCATGAGGGCTGCCAGATGGGAAACTGATCCAGTAGGTCATGAACAAGTTTATGAACCAGTAAGTGCATAAACAAAAGACAAGGATGAGAAATGGGGAAATTTTTCATGGAGACACTACAGCTCACGTTGAAGGCTAAAGTCTTTTCCTCTGGGCATAGAGAGAATCTGTTTACCTTTCTTTTAAATGTTTTCTATATATTTACAAATAGTACTGAACCCTGATTTGGGGGTTTTAGTTGTTGGGAAAGAAAATTAAAAGGAAGCAACAGAAAGGGAAATAGAATCACTGTTTCTGGCTGGGGACAGGGTGTGGTGGTAAGAAAAAAGTAAAGAGAATGACATATCATTTGATAACACTTCCTGGGGGTAGAGTAACATTTATACTGGACGATTCAGCTGGGCAACAAATCAATAGCAGGGTGTGGGGCAAATTGGAGCAGCAGAACTCTGATCACTACACCATCCCACCAACGGCCAACACCTGCACACATTGTTTTCCATGGAGACATTTTCTTTTCATTTTTAGTGATTTGGGGCTTTGCTATTTTATTTCTGTTTTCCTGTTTCTTTTTCAGAAAGATGATTTGCAAGTTTCCTTTATTGTCAGTAGCTAAATGACATTTGCTTGAAGCAGCGTTTATTGTATCATTGTGGTTTATTTCTGTATCCTGAGTAATTGGATATAGATATATAGATATGGATACATGTGTATGTTACATCAATCTATTGATCAGAGAATGAGTTTCTTGAAAAATATTATGAATTCATTAACTGGACACATGGGAGTCCCCTGATTTTTTCACAAGAATGGAGATGGAAGTTTTGGTGATATAGAGTAAAGTTACATTGTACCCTTAGAATTTTTCCTTCTAGGGATTCATTTAAATATGGTTATCCCTTCCACACCATATCTTTTCCCATCTTGGTTTTAATATACCACGGGTCACCATAAGAAATTAAAAGGGAATTCTTTTTGGAGTTTTGTGGAAGCTGTAGGAGTATTGTGAAAGTCAGCAGACAACACAGAAAAAAAAAGTTTAAAAACCTAAGAAATGCATAAAATATAGTATTGTATAACATCAACATAATTTATTTTTTAATACCATAGTAATTCAGACCTCTTCTCTGGCATGAAGGGAGAGCCAAAAAATTTTACACATATCTGCCAGCTCAAAGAAGCAACACATCCCCAACACTTACAATGTGGAACGGATAATTGTGTGCTTGATTTATTGATGGTAAAAGATAGTACATGGGAACCAGTCTGCAGCCTGTCTGAAAGTGTTGTTCAATGGAGTAAAGACCTTCATGAGCAAAGAGTGCCTATAGCAAGGCCCTCATGGGAATTTTGCTTTGAGATCTCTAATTTCCAAGATGCTTTTCAGCAACATAGCTTCTGTCCTCACCCACTGTATCCCTTATTTGTCTATGCTCCTAACTCCCACAGTCTTCATAGAAGTGTTTTTCCTCTAATTCTGCTCTCATAGCATTGCTTGACTTCAGACATCTTTCCTTTGTCCCATTCCTTGTGTTTTCTCCTTGTCTCATTAGGGTGTTGGGAACATGTTTGTTTCTTTTTTCCTGAGTCAGTGAATTGACTTCTTAAAAGTGACACAGAAGACTGGTCAATCTTTCTTTATCCTATTGACTTGGTTCTTTTATGATTCCTGCAAGGGAATAATTTATATTTCATATAGGAATATCCTGGTACAGCCAAATGTTTACACTTCATTTAATACCATTTCTCCCGGGCCCCTTTTTTTGTGAGTGAACTTTAAATTATGCTTCAAAACATTAACTTGCAGTTTTACTGACTGTGTCCATGAGGGAATTCCCAAGCCACATTGCAAATTTTCTCCCCAGTGGTAAGGAATAAAGTCCATGGTGTTTTTTAAGACCTTCCATTTTAGCAATTTTCTGGATGCTGTCTTCCATTACGTCTAGCATGATAACTCTCATTGTTGCTACAAAAATTTATCTCAGTCAGGATAACATTTTGTTTCTACAACAATAGCAGTTGTCTCATCATTTGACACAACTGGCCAAATTGCTACATTATCCATTCAAATTTCCAATAGCTTGTTTTTAAATTGGATTGCATTTCTAGCACCTGATTAAAAATCTTCCCCCATTAGATCTCATCTGTTCTTTTAACTCTCTGATGCCAGAATCTCCAAAGTTAAAACTGTTATCTCCTGGGGAGTGTCAGCCTGATCCCGTGTGTGTGTGTGTGTGTGTGTGTGTGTGTGTGTGTGTGAAAGAGGGACAGACAGACAGAAATAGAGAAAGAGACAGAGAAAGACAGGGAGAGAGACAGAGAGACAGAGACAGAGAAATCAACCAATCAACAAGGAAAGGTGAGACAAATCTTAGCCTCATAGTACTTGCCTCAGTATTACATCTACCCTTACTCTCAAAAGTCCCCAATTCTTCTGCTACCCTAATATGTAAGCTTTCAAATTCTCTCCTTCAAGCAGTTATAGTATAATAGCTATCCAGGCTGCCATAGCAATAATTCCTCAGGTGTCATTGGGAAAATTACCCTCACACTAGATCACCACAGGGCTGTGGCCAGTACCTCTTGGAGTACCAGTTCTGTGCTCCAGGACAACAGTGATTTAGTAAGAGTTACATCCCCAACTGCTGTTCATTTTTGGTGGAACAGAGGGAGTTACAAAGAATTAAACATCATCAATATATTGTGATCTTCATGGCAGATTGAATCAGATTATCTTTTCCTACCAGAGCACCACTATCTTTCCAATCACACAGGCTTAGAACTCAATGATGTCCCATATTCTCCATTCTCCTTCAACACACATGTTGTAAAACTTGCCTTGTCTACCTTCACAATATCTTTCACATAAGACCTTACTCTACTCCATCAATCCTTACTCTGCTTTGGGTCCTTATCACCTCTTGCCTACACCTTTGTAATAGCCTTCTAATTATTCTCTCTGCAGGATCATCATCTCTTTTGTCCTATTCTTTTTAATTCCTACTATCATGCAAGTTTTCTAATAAACACATTTATCAATACAGTAGGTATGCACATATGATTTATAAATAAGCACATATGCACATCATGGATTGTATGCTCAATGTTAGTTCATTAATTCATTTATTGATTCATTGATAGAGACAAGCTAACCTAAAAGTTTGAAAACTTCTGTTTTAATGAACTTACTGCATATGTGATAAGTAAAACTTTTGCTGGTTGACCTAAATTCTTAGTGATCCCTTGGAATTCCTAGGTGTACTATAGGCTCAGCTCAAGCACTACCTCCCACGCTGGATCTGTCTTAATCTCCCTAGCAATTAGCACTTAGTATTAACTCCTATGCATATTTGCTTCCCTTCCGCCCCAGTAGAGATAGTTTTTTTTTACATATCTCAAAAGCAAGACCTGTTATTGTTGTTGTCTTTGTTGTTTTGTCTTCAGTACCTAGGACAGTGCTTTATAGATTAGAGGTTCTAAATAAATCTTTGTTGAATTAAATTAAATTAAATTGTTTTTATATGGGTCAGCTCCTTGAGAACAGGAAATGTTGGGGGGTGGAGTTTCCTCCTTTTTATTGTATTCTAGGAGCCAAGCATGCTGCATTGCACTAGTAGGTGTTTAATATATCCTTAGGGAAAAGGTTAGGAACTGAAGCTATAACTTTATTGATATAGAGCAGAGGTATTAAATACAAGCCCCACAGCAAGAAGCAGTCCACAATACCCCCAAGTGCAGCCTGAAAGCGGTTAAAATGCAATTGGAATATTTAAACAAAATAAAAATAAAATGAAATGAAATGTAGATAACATTAATATGTTGAGGGAGGGGGACCTTATAGTCAACATTTGTCCCACAGGGGTCTTTATTTACTATTTAATGGCTCCATTTCTACTTGAATCTAGCATCCCTAATACAGAGAATTCTCAGAGAAAGAAATTTTCTCTACCAATGCCCCTTCTCTGTAACTTAAAGTTTTAGAGAATTATTTAGTGTCTGGGAAGGTTAAGTGACTTGCCTAGGGCCTCACAGCCAGCATATTTTAAGAACAAGACAAACTATGTCTTGTTAGCTTTGAGGCATGCTCTCTATATACTATATCAAGTTGTTTTTTTTTAAGTACTTCTTTAGTTGAAATGCTTGTTGGATTGAAATTTTTAACTATTATCTCCCTTCCACCACTCCAAATATGCCCTAGAAAATAAATGAAGGGCAGTGATTTCTACCTCCCAAGAGTAAGTTATCATGTGTCCTTTATTCTAGTCTAAGAGAGAACATATGTAAAAATAAGAGAAGCTACAATACTCAACAAACATCTACTTTATTGGTAGTGGTTCAACAAACCTTCAGGCAGGTTTAGGTAAACAGGCTACTAACAGAATACAAGAGACAAAATATTAATGAAGAGTAATCACTTCTATATAAGATAATATAGTAAAAAAATAAACATAGCCCAACACAAGTTATTCAAGGAGCTGGGCCTCTGTTTGAAAACTCCTAGATAGAAATGCAAGAATGGATTTTGAAGATCAACACATTTTAAAATGCAAAATACAACTTTTTCTAAGGCCTGCACTGCTGCTGTGACTTGTACTTAGTTAAGTAATTCTGTTGACTTGCTTAGACAAGGAGGAGAAGAAGGTAGAGAAAGAAAAAAAGGAAGAGAAGGAGGGGGAAAAGAAGAGAAATAAGGAGAAGAAAAGAAGAAAAAGACAAATGGAGAGAAAGAAATTATCTCTCCTTGATATATTTTCCAGGTCAGTTTTTTGTTTGTTTGGTTGGTTTTTTTGTTTTTGTTTTAAGAAATTGGGGTTAAGTAAACTTGCTCAGGGTTACATGGCCAAGTGTTTCTGGGTGGGTGCTAAGTGTCTGAGCCTGCATTCGATCCCAGGTCATCCCAACTCTGGGGCTGGTTCTCTTACTTGCTGTGCTATCTGGCCACCCCTCAGTTGTTTTTCTGATGAGATATTTCACATTTTATCTTATTTTTAATTCTTTTGATCTTTTTTAATTGTTTCTTGATTTCACATGAATTTTTCACTTGTAAAATTCTAATTTTTAAGGAATTATTTTCCTCAGTAAGATTTTGTACCTCTTCTTTCCATTTGGTCAATTTTGCTTTCAAAAGGGGTTATTTCCATCACTGATGTTTTATATTCTTTTATCATTTAGCCAGTTCTGTTCTGTGGGTGGTATTTTCTTCAATATCTTCCATGCATCTAAGTTAATAATTTTCTTTTCATAATTTTCTTTTATCACTCTCATTTTTACTCTACCACTCTTTTTTGATTTTTTAAAATTTTCTTTTAGTTTTTCCAGGAATTCTTTTTAGGATTATGTTAAATTTATATTTTTCTTTGAGGTTTTGTAAGTGTTTTGACATCATTATCTTCTTCTAAATTTTCATCCTGATCTTCTCTGTCACCGTAGTAAATTCTTTTTTGTTGTTATTTACTCATTTTTCAGCCTATTTTTTTTTTATTTTGAACTTTATGTTAAAGTTGAACTCTTTCCCTGGGGTTGATTTGAGATGAAGGGAAGCTGTTCCAGGCTTCAGTATTTTTCACACTGCTATTTCAGAGCTAGATAAGGGGGAATTGGAAGGGTTTTCTTTTTTATTCTTTAAAGATGGTAAGATATGGGGAGCTGTGTGGTCACTCTCCTGGTCTGGGCTCTGGTCCTTCCCAAGGAAGGGTCTTTTAATCCCTTTCAGTCTCAAGTGATTTTATTCCTAGTATCCCTGCTCCCTTGGGACTGAAAATACTCCTCTCTGCCTTGGGGTCATAATCTAGAAGTGAGCATAAGCAATGAAGTTGTCAAACAGCATCTGATCTTATGCCCATTGCTAGCACAGAGGTCCCCATTCTCTCTTTCTCACCAGTCAACCAATTCCATTAACAGCTCTGGCTTGACAGCTCATGAAGTTGCTGCATCTGTTGTAGCCAAGTCTCACAACTGGTATCACTGCCATGTGGATTCTGGGTCAGCCTCCACCCCAGTTGTCACAAATGTTTCCTTCCAATCTAATAAATTGTCCTGGGCTGGAAAAAAAAATGTCTCTCTCCAAGCTTTTGTTGACTCTGCTGCTTCAGAACTCAATTTGAGGCATTATTATAAAGTTGTTTGGAAGGAAATACTGAAAGAGCTCAGTTATAGTGTTTACTCTACTCCTCTGTCTTGACTCTGCCTCCAGAATCAATTATTAATTCATATATATGTGTGTGTGTATGTATATACATATACATACATGCACACATACATACACATGTGTATATATGCACATGCACACACATATACACATATAAATACACTTTTGAATATATACATGTGTGTATACAAATGTAGGTATACACACATATATATGTGTATGTATATATAAACACACATATTTAAAAGAATCTGAAAAACCTCATGGCATTGGAGTGACAATTTTCTTTAGTGAGGCAATGTGGTAGGTATCATGCGAAAAGACTTCAATTTAATTTATAAGCTGTATGATTTCTCTGAGCTTCAATCCCTTCAACTGGGAAAAATGGATAATAATTCAATTCTGCTCAATTCAACATTCAATTCAATCTACTATAGCTAAGGCATTGTGCTTGATCCTAAGGATATTCAAGTACTCAAATTCATTGGATATAGTCTTTATCCTGAGGTTCCTTCTAACAATGCAGTTTGTATCTCATCTGTGTGTATTTTTCCCTTTCAACTTCAACACAAATTGGTCATTAGAACTTCATTCAATGTGTTGGAAGCCATTCTTGCTTTCTCCTGACATTTCAAGGATAGCAGTTCCTCATCTTGTGACCAAATCATCTTGACCTCCTGTCATACAATTCTTTAATGATGTCTTTTATTCTTCAAAGTTCCTTATTACTTATGTGTTGCAGCTTGATCTAACCGACCATGGACATCTCCATTGACCTCTGAGTGATGTTTATTTTTAATCCTTGGGACGTACTTGTAATCTATGTATTCTTATTCTTTGTGATCCCATTTGGTGTTTTCTTGGCATAGATTCTACACTAGTTTGCCATTTCCTTTACCAGTTCATTTTACAGATGGGGAAACTAAGGTAAACAGGGTAAAATGACTTGCCCAGGGTGACATAGCTAATAAGTATCTGAGGTTGGATTTAAATTCAGGTCTTCCTGACTCCAGGCACAGCAATCTATCCACTATGCGACTTCGCTGCCTGTATTGTCTAGATTAATATTGTAATATTTTACATAGTGTTATAAGTACATAGAATGTTGTATAATACTTAGTGTTATATAATATTGTATTATGTCTATATTGTATTGTATTACATAATATATCATTATATATTAATATTAATCCCCAGTATAATACTATACAGTACTAAATTGTCTAGTATAAGTACTACGTACCTCACAGAGTTACTATAAGAAGAGCATTTAATAAACTTAGAATAGTGTGTAAATATGAGTAATTACTATAGAATGCACTACACGAACCTTTGGCCCAAAATGCCAGTGTCTCACCTTCTAAATGTTCAGACCCAGTAATGTGTTATTTGACTTGGGCCTTACTTTGTTATAGTGAATTGTACTCACTACAGCAAAGAGTAAGTTAGATAACTTTCATCTGTAGGCAGAAAGGGGGATTTCAACTGAACCTGCAGGAAGCCAAAAACCTTTCTTTTGAATTTTACCTAAAATCCTGCCTGCTGCAAGAAGCCTTTCCCATGCTTTCTTAATGCTATTGTCTTCTTTCTGAATTTTTTTTTCCATTTTATCTTGTGTGGATTTTGTTTATATAGTTGTTTGTATATTTTCCCTCTGTTGGATTATAAGTTCCTTGAGGGCAAGGATTGTTGTAGCTTTTGCATCTCCAGAAGGTAACACAAGTGCTAACACATGGCAGGTTCTTAATCAATACTTGTTGACTTCACTTTACTGAGACTCATCCTCAGGTCATGTTCTATAACCCTTCTTAGCCACAGTTGGGGGCAAAGAAGGGAAGCATCTGAATTCTGTTGGATGGTTTGCATCAGCTTTATGATGTAACTGTTGTCGACTCTCTCCCATTAATCCCTGACTCGCTCCTGTCTGGGCTGCCATTCCAAATCTTGAATTTAACAAATATTTACTAGGCAAATATTATGTGGAAGGGTCTGGAGTGGCAGGAGGAAAGGAAGAAAGAGTCAAATGATTCAGTTCTCATTCTCTAGAAAATCAGTTTATCCCCAACCTGCCAACATCCTGAGGAAGATACCTGTTTTAATAGGGATACAATAAGTCAAAGAATGTGGATCCCCCCGTTTTATCACTTATTACCTGGGTGACCTTGGTAGAGTTATGTAATCTCTCTGAGCCTCAATAACACTTGCACTATCTACCAAAGAGGACCATAGGATTATAGGACCATAGAATTAAAGACAAAGGGTACTTTAGACATCAGCTTTTCTTCCCTGCCCTACATCTATATTTTGCACATAAAGAAACCAAATCCAAAAGATGTGAAAGCATAAAATGTGGACTCATCCTCTCCTTCCAAATCCAGTGTTCTTTCTACCATAAGCCCCTCCCTCTCCAGTGAAGGGGGCAGTGTGAGCCTGCCAGTCCCAAATCAGATGATCAACTTCCCAGCAGAATCTTAAAGTTAGCATGGATGTCAGAGGCCATCTGGTCCAACCTACACTTGAGTAATAAACCCATCTGCAACAGACACAACCAACATTAATCTAGCTTCTGCTTATAGATGTCTAGTGAAGGGAAACCCACTACTCCTCCCACCCCCACTAGTCCATTTCACTAATCGGCAGTTCTCATTTTCAGAATGGTTTTTCCTTACATCAATTCTAAGTTTTACCTATTGGCAATATCTACCATCTGCTCCTATTTCAGCCTTCTGGAACCAAAGAAAACAAATTTAACCCCTGCTCCAAGAGATAATCTTTTGAATGCTTGAAGGAAGCTATCATGTGTTTGTTCCCTGAGATATTTCTTCATTGGAGTAGTATTTCTAATTTGTTTATCTACTCCCCACTTGACATAATTTTGAGGCCCTCCAGCACCTTGGTTGCCTTCTGATTGTCATAAAATGTGGTAACTAGAACTGAAGACAAAATTCTATAACAAATGTTCCATCTTTCTATTTATCTATCCATCTATTTGTCTACCCATTTATTTATATATGATCCATCTTTCTCTGCTTGTATGTCTATCTACCTATAACTTATTTATCTATGTCCTCCAATGGGATGGCCATATTGTTCAAGGGCCGAATACACAAGGCAAACACTCACATGGAGGTCAAAAGAAGTGATACAAGGATACTCTCAAGGTCTCTCTGAAGAACTTTATAATCTTTTGAGTGACATGGAAGACACTGGCAAAGGACCACCCAGCATGGAGTGCCCATATCCAGGAGGGGGCTGTTCTCTATGAGCAAAGCAGAATTGTAGTAAATCAAAATAAAAGTGACATGTGAAAATTTAGAGGTATATCCACTGCAAATGTTCATGTGGACTATTTGTTCCCGAACTATGGTAGAGGCTTCTGAGCAGCCACATTAGGACACACTGTACCTTGACTCCAACATAATGATGTCATTTTGGTTCTCTTTGAGAAAAAGGGCAAAAACATCAATTTTCTATCATGTATCTATAGGAGAATGATCACCATTACTCCTAGAAGCTATATCTTTTTTTAAGCAACTGGGGTTAAGTAACTTGCACAAGGTTACACGGCCAGTTTGTGTGTGTGTGTGTGTGTGTGTGTGTGTGTGTGTGTGTGAAGTATCTGAAGCCAGAACTGATCCCAGGTCTCCCGACTCCAGGGCCAGTGCTCTTACTCACAGTGCCACCTAGCTGCCCCAAAGCTATGTCTTTCAATTCAGTTTCAGGTCATATTGTCTTTGTGGAGAAAGAGAGAGAGAGAGAGAGAGAGAGAGAGAGAGAGAGAGAGAGAGAGAGAGAGAGAGAGAGAGAGAGAGAGAGAGAGA
>NW_027185697.1:1735484-1821380 GCF_028583685.1 Petaurus breviceps papuanus | reverse complement strand
CATCTTACACATGTGTGTAAGCTCTCTGACCTTTTTCTTCAATATAGGGAGATGACAATTTGAAAATTCCATCCACTGATGAAGGGCAGCACCTTGTGGGTAACTTATAGCCCCAGAGAATTGCCTGGAATGCTGAGAGGTTGAATTACTTGCACAAGGTCACACAACCAGCATATATCACAGGTATGCCTTGTATCAGGTCTCTGACTTCAAGGTTGACTCTCTCCTTTTAATAGCACAGTGCCTCTCCATCAGCAGCAATAGCAATAACAGTAGACTTTTAGAGAAATGAAGGACTTCTGGTGAAATTCTAGGCATCAGCCAGCAGGTAGGGTTGCTATTTGCTCATGGGGTATTGACAGAAGGGGCATCTCTCCAGATCCCCTTGATTATGCTACACAGGCCACCAATGCTTTCTGCTCCACTTACAGCAGACTCCTGCCTGGGTCTACAACACCTAGCTGATATTGCTGCTGTCTGGATGTGTCAATTTTATTCTGTTTTCACATCTTTTTGAAAACTAAAGTGTGGAAATTATCACTCCATAACACTTATTGAGAAAGAAGGGTATTTAAAGCCTCTCAGAGTGAGGAAGCATTGAAGTGTTATCTTCCCTCTATGGCTGATTGGAATGTTTATACCCTGCATTTTAGCAGGTGATAATGGATGGCAGTGATCCTGAAGGAATTTGCCCTACTAATAGATAAATCTGCAGTATTAGAGAGAGCAGCAGAGAAGGAAACAAGGCTGATGACTTTGGGTGACTAAAACTGCTCCCTGGGGAATTTCTCACATTTCTATAATCACATAGAGAATGTTATTCCTTCACTTTACCTAGAGCTTTTGTTGATATTTTCCTTCCCTCAAATAACACAGACTAGAGAAGTGTTGAGTTCTTATTCTTCTTTTCACATGTCATCTCATCACACAAGAGGGTCAAGTTAGGTAGGACAGCGCAATAGAAAGAACACCATTAGCCTAGAGTCAGAGGTCCTAAGCTCAAAGCCCACTGCTGATGATTATTACCTGTATGAAGGCTATGGGCCAGTTGCTTCCCCTCCCCAGCCCTCATTGTCTCACCTATAAAGCAGAGGGATTGGACTAAATGACCTTTCAGATCCCTACGAGTTCTCAATCTTGATCCTATATTCCATCCAAGTTTGATATTGATAGAAACCCTTAAAGAAGATAGATTTTAGGGTCAAAGATTGAAAGCTGGAAGGAAACTCAGAGAAGATACAGCCCAGCATTCTTGTTGTATAGGAGAGGAAAGGGGGACCCAGAAAAATTAAATGACTTTTCCAAGGCCATCCAGGTAATAAATAACGTGATCAGAATTTTGAATGGAGGTAGCTTATTGTATTAAAAGCTAGTTCAAGAGTCAGAGGAAGAGGACAGGTTCAAATCCTCCCTCTGACACTTACTATCTGCATAGTTCAACAAGACACAATGTCTCCAGGCCTCAGTTTCTTCTTTCTTTCATCTTTAAATTGTTGGGGTTAGGCCAATGGACCTTCCAGACTGAGATCTATCATCATATAAACCCAGGTCCTCTAAATTCATACTTAGCCTTTGTCCGTATCACCATTCTATTTAACCTTCTTGGAATAGATGAAGAGGAAACAGATACCTAGGGAAGCAATTAAATTTGTCAATCATTCAAAAGGAAACAGTTTACAGAGCTAGGACTAATTGGGTTTCCTCAGTCCTGGCATAGTTTTTAACACCTTATACTGAATTAATTGATATGATTAAGTAGATCATGGACCAAGAATAACCTTATTAATAGGTGGAATAAACAACATCCTATGTGTGATATCAGAGACACCAAGAAGGCCCTTCAATTAAAAGAAAAGTGCTTCCCTCATCTCCTGATTCATGCTTCATATTCCATATTAGAATTCATTCTGATTTTAGGCTTCACACTGTTAAGTGCACTCCTAGGAAGAGTAGCACTTTAAACTACCCATCACTTCTCCATTGGTGTGAAAGACTGGATCATTCAGGAGAGAAGTACAGAAAGCCAGGAAAACAAGGTTCCAAGGACAAGAATTTCAGGGGTCTTCTACACTGTTGGAAAGAGCAGTAATAACAGGCATTTCCATAGTTCTTTTAAAATTTGCAAAGCACTTCCGGTGTCATCATATTTAAAACTCATGGGGCAGCCAGGTGGCTCAGTGAGTAAGAGCACCGGCCCCAGAGTCGGGATGACCTGAGATCGAATCCAGGCTCTGACACTTAGCACCACACCCAGAAATAACTGTCTGTGTAACCTTGAGCAAGTTACTTAACCCCAATTGCTTTAAAAGAAAAACTCACAAGAAGAGATAGGCAATAAGGGCATTATTATGCCCATTATACAATTATGAAAACTGAGGTCTGGAGAGGCAAAGTGATTTACCCATGGTCACATATTATGTACCAGTGACAGGATTTGAACATGATCTTTTGGATTGCCAGTGCTGTGACCTTGTTGTTTTACCATACTGCTTCTGCACAGTACCCAAACTGATGAGATCTCCGATCCATTGAAGGGTACAAACTTCAAAAAATATTCCTTCTGAGAAGCAGTGTGAGCTAATGAAAAGGAGCCTGAATTGAGAGCCAGAAAACCGAATTCAAATCCCAGTTTTATGACTCACCTTCAGTCACTATATACTGGATAAAATGATATTTCCTATCCCATACATGTGACATGTTACATCTTACCTCCAGATCTTTGCACAGTCTGTCCCCTATGCCCCGTATGCCCTCCCTCTTTACCCCATGACTTAGAATCCCTAGTTTTCTTCAAAACTGAGCTCAGATGATACCTTCTATATAGGATCTCAGATTCCCCCAAATGCTAATGCTTCCCATCTAAATTAGTTTGTAATTTTGTTTATGTATTTTTGTGTATATGCACTAATACTCTGGTCCCACTCTCCTGGAAAAAAGACTGGTTCCTTCACCTTGGGATTCTGGGGGATCCCCTGGTAGATAGTGGGTTGACTTTGTCTAATGTTGTTAGATCAAGTCCTTATTCAGGCAGGCTCCCCCCACTGTTAGCTGCTAGTGATTAGCACTCCAGTTCCATGGAATCAATTAGCTTAGACAAAGTACTATTCAAGACAAAGATATAGTTTGAATATAAGTACAAACATTTCCCCTTCCAACTGTTCTCTCCTGTATCACCTCAATCCCTAGAGAGAGTAAGCTCTAACTTAATGTAGTTTCTAAATAACATTCTACCAACTATATTCACTTGTAAATCCATGGGGAAGGGAAAGAGAATGAGTGTGTGTCAGACACGTGAGAAGCATTTTACAAATATCTGAAACTAGTACCTGGCACTGGGCTATGTGCTTTACAAATATCTGTGGAACAGATGAACCTCCATCTCTACACTAGGTCAAGCAAGTTTCCAGGGTCTCCCCTCCTCATAGTATAGCTGCCACAAATCCCAGCACAGACTCCACCCTAGTGTTGCATTCTCCTGACCTTTAGATAGTCACTTATTAAGGCTGCTTACCATGCTTATATGTAAGCCTGGCCCTGGACTTACAGAAGAATCACTGGGACTCCTTTCAGTGTGGAGTGCACATGAACTTGTTCTGTAGGTCCTCGCCCTTCACCATCAGTACACTTCATCTGAAGAACAGTATTGGCAAAGTGTGGAATTGCCCATGTTGGCCCAAGCCCTAGGATTGTACAAAGGAAAGACTTTTAAAAGGATAAAGGAAAATGCCGGCTCCTGAATTTGATTTTTCACTTTTAAAAATATAGCAGTTATATTTTCTAGCTCCCCAAGGGACTAGAATCAAAAGTAATTTCTGCTAGTAATTACTCTTAAGAAAAATGGATTTCAACTTGCCTCTTTCCTGTGCCCACCATGCTTCCTTCTGCTCTCTCATTGTAGACTGAATGTCATCTACAGATTACTAGAATCCTGGCCAACTGGTACATGAGTGTTATCTTTCCTAGGGGTTCTGGTATCTGGCCTGTGGACTTTTCTCATGAATTCTGCTTCTATTGTTTTATATGATGGCTTGGCCCAATGTAGTCTACATAGGGAAGATACAAGATGAATAAACACTAGTTTGAAATTTACCATCTACTCTTAACATTTTTTTTAATTCAGGAAAGAGGGTAGGCAGTCTGCTTCCAGAAAGGTATG
This sequence comes from Petaurus breviceps papuanus, assembly GCF_028583685.1. NCBI lineage: Eukaryota > Metazoa > Chordata > Mammalia > Diprotodontia > Petauridae > Petaurus > Petaurus breviceps. Next base: position 1,817,224 of record NW_027185697.1, on the reverse strand, counting down.
TTGACATATAAGGGTTATTCCAATATTTAGAACATTGGGAAGACATTCTATACCCAGGTCCAGTTGTCTGGGTAAAGACAGACTGATGATTCAGCACATGGGCAGGGCAGGATTGAGATAGCCCTCTTATTGGGTTTTTTTTTCTGCTGTGTATATTTTTCTTGATTGTTGGTGAAGGAAATTAGAGGAAGATATGACCCTGTAAGCTGTTTTGTGGCCAACCCAGATTCTAAGATTAGAATTAGTTACATGTGATCCTGTTTGACTCAGATCAATTCATTTTCAGAAGGCAAAATTGGTGGGATGGATATTGAGAATGTTAAATCTGAGAACACACTCCTCAAGGACTGAGAAGGTATAGGGAAAATGTATCATTCCCCCAGGTATCAGAAGAAAATGTTTGTACTTTTTTCTTCCTATATCTTGCAAGTCGTCATCCCTTTAAAAAAAATTATCAGGGGCATCTAGATGGCACAGTGAATAGAGCACCAGTCGTGGAGTTAAGAGGACCTGTGTAGAAATCTGGCCTCAGACATTTGACATTTAACTAACTATGAGACCTTGGGCAAGTCACTTAACCCCAATGGCCTTGCCTTCCCCCCTCCAAAGAAAATTAATTTATGTTAATTGGTTAAGTGGGATTTAAGTGCTAATAACTGACAGTTACAGTAGGGGTAACACACTAGAATGCAGAGCAAATAGCATTGGAGAAAAACGTGCCCAATGCCTCATAGACACCCCTAGAACCTTATGTATTACTGGCCCATAGCTTATTTAATTAATTACAATTTGATGATTGGGACCCACCTCCAGAAGATGCCACTATTGCCACTAAAGCCAATTTGGACCTTGTCTTGTCATGATAAAATTGAGCTTCTGAAATCCCAGGGAACCTGTTTCCTTGAGCAAGGCACTTCACCGCTCTGTGCTTCAGTTTCCTCCTGTGTAAAAATAGCAAGGGGAAGGAGAGAGAAAAATGAACAATATGTCTTCCAAAGTTCTGGGACAGATGAAAGGTTCTTGAGATCATCTAACCTAATCTCTCACAGGAAAACTTCACTACAGCATTCCTGTTCAAAGATGCAGTATCTGTTTTGGGGGGATAGACCACTATTGAAAGTGAACTTGCTACTTTTCCAGGCAACCTCATTCTTTATTGAACATTATAATTGTTAGGAATTGTTTTCTTATTTTGAGTTGAAATCTGCATCCCTGAATTTATAGGGTTTAGCTGTTAACCTAAGTCCTCTCTTATTTCTCCAACTTGTTCAATCAAGGACTCAACTCTCATATCAGTCAAGTCAAGACTTGTCAAGTCAAGAATGACCCTCTAAGTGATCCAGGAGCTGGTCAATTTAAGCAAAAGGGTGAGTCATTTTGGAGGTGATTTTGTACACAAAAATCTGAGTAGAGTACAAAAAGTACTAGACTTTTCCAGTAATGTATTTCCCACTCTGATATCAGCCATCTTGACCAATTTGCTTCCTCTCTGCAGACTTCAGTTACCTCATCCACAAAATGATTAAATTGGACTAGATGTCAAGTGATAGAGCTCTAAGGTCAGCTAGCCTAACCCTCTCTATTTAGAAATAAGAAGACATTAAGTGAGTGAGTCTGAAATATAGGTCTCCTGGCAACAAGTTGAACATGTTTTATATGATGCTGTGTAGAATCACAAATAGGGTCACTAAGTGCTCTTTCCAGCCTGAAAATGTCTACAATTATGTGACTCTAGAAATAAGAGTGCTTAACTAAATTTTTAAAAATAACAACACATGGGTCAATTCATTTAAATAAATGTTTACTCTCAGTGGGTTAAACAAAAAGGGTGGATTAAAGCTTAGTTTTGCATATGAACTAACAGGTATTACGAATCTCCCAGTCAATCCAGTCCAAATAGTAGACTTAATAAAGCTGGTTGCTTTAGTAAATCTGACCATGATGTTTTGCCTAGTTTGCCTAGGCTGATTTGCTTCATCACTGGGTGGCATCCTTGAACAGAAGGGTAAGGGCTGATTGGAAATTGCAGGACTTGAAAACAGTGTGGACAAGGACAGTTTCATTGATATCTTTATATCACTAGACCCTGGCACAATACCTGATATGCCTTAAGCAGTTAATAAGCTGACTGATAGACTGGTTACCAAGGAAATGGGAAGCAGAAATATGGCCAAGAGAGGATATTTGTTTATCTTAGTGTGGAAAAAATTATTTATCATACAGGTCAGGAAAAAATATATTGTACTGTTTAAATTCCACCTTATGTGATTAAGTTCTTACGTAAGTTGTCCACACAAGTTGTCACTTGCCCCTAGTAACCGTCTAGAAATCCCAGAGATGGGTACAAGGTATTTCTGATTCCTTCAAGTGCTGGATCCACCAAAACATTCTTTAAAAAAAATATTTTATTTTTTGCTTTTTGTAGGGGGGAAGGTAGGGCAATTGGAGTTAAGTGATTTGCCCAAGGTCACACAGCTAGTTTTTGTGTTAAGTGTCTGAGGTCGAATTTGAACTCAGGTCCTCCTGACTCCAGGGCCAATGCTCTATCCACTGTGCCACCTAGCCACCCCTACCACCAAAACATTCTTGCCTGGGGTTGTCATAGCCAGGGCTCCTGAGGGGTTTTATCCCAAGATTCTGTTTTAGGTTACTGGTATCTATCTTAATCTACCTTGTTTTCAAAAAGCTGCACTCTTGGCAAACTTGCTTAATTATGAAAGTGGGATTCCTGCGTGGGAAACATTTGTTAAAACCCTACATGATATAAATCTTAAAGAATCTGGAGAGAGACAAAGACAGACAGACAGACAGACAGAGACTTCCTTTCTGCCTTGCTCTCCCTTACCAAATAACCTAAAAAATTTCTTTCTAAAATTATTTCATAATTTGGGATCTGTTTTTATGAATAAGAATAATCAAAGTTTGAAACAATGTATCTAGCAAACTTTCAAATTTCGTTCCTTAATTAAGAAAAGTTACTAAATCATTCATAGAAACTGTTATTCAGAAAAGCTTTCCATAGGTGGTTATTCGGTTGTTTTTCAGTTTTGTCTGACTTTTCATGACCCTATTTAGGGTTTTCTTAGCAAAGATACTGGAAAGGTTTGCCATTGCCTCCTTCAGTTCATTTTATATTTGAGGAAGTAAAGGCAAACAGTTTTAAGTGACTTGTCCAAGGTCACACAGCTAGTTAAGTATCTGACGTCACATTTGAACTCAGGTTTTCCTGACTCTAGGTCCAAATCTGTATCCACTGCACCACTATATTGCAAAGAAGTTGGTGTCAGGGGAAAAAAAGACTCATGAAGAAGAATTACTCATTTTATATAACTATAGATATCTATATGTGTGTATACATACATACACATAGACATACACATAAACATACACATGCATATAGACATAGACACACAGTCATGCATATACATATACACATATACACATACACATACATGTACATATACTATCTCATTTGAAGCTTACAAGAATCCTATGAAGAAGGTGGTCATCTTATCCCCATTTTTCAGTTAAGGAAACTAAGACCAAGAAAAATTAAATTCCTTGCCCAGGATCACATAACCAGTAAATGTCTGAGGCAGAATTTGAACTCACATCTTCTTGACTTCAGGTCTAGCCTGCAGATAACTGCTGCATGTCCCAGCCTCACATCTCAGACAGCATCCTAGACAACTGAACATCCTGGAAGCCTTTACTTATAAATCTCCAAAGAGCTCACTACCCCACTGAAGCAGCCCAATGTATTTCTAGCTAACTCCTTGATTAGAATCCAAGCGTCTTGACTTCTAAGCCTTCTTTTTGCTATTTGTATCCCCAATATTTAGTACAATGGCTGGCATATAAGGAGCTCTTAGTAAATGCTTGTTAATTGGGTAATTGTTTTATAAGATTTTCCTTTTATCATCAGTCAGTCAGCTTCTATTTCTTAAGTACTTTGTATGTGCATACATGAAGTGTATTTACAAAGAAAGCTAGAGCCTGACTTCTCTACCACTAAAGCAAATTGCTCCCAGTTCTATGGGGCTAGACAGAAGTTCATTTACTCTTCTAAGTGACAACCCTTCAGATACTGGAAGACAGCTAGCATGTTAATTCTGAGTTTGCTTTTCTTCTGGTTAAATATCCCAAATACTTCAACACAAGCACAAATACCTTTGTCTTGATGCTCCTAGTGTTAAAGGCATCTAGGTGGTACAGTGAGTAGAGCACTGGGTCTACAGTCAGAAAGACCCAAATTTAAATCCTGACTCAGAAGTTCACTAGTTGTGTGACCCAAGAAAGTCACTTAACCTCTGTCTCCCTCAGTCTCCTCAACTGTGAAATGGGTATAATAGTAGCCCCTACCTCCAGAAGATGTTGGGAAGATCAAGTAAAAATGGTATTTGTAAAGCGCTAAGTACAGTGCCTGGCATAAAGTTGGTGCCTTATTGGTGCTTGTTTACTTCTTTTCCTCACCATTATGTCAATGCTTCTCTGGATGTATCCAACTTATCACTAGATTTTCCATCATCCTTCCCAAAACTTCCAGTCTGACTTCTGCACCACCCCTCAAGGACATATCATACTTTCCAAACTCTATGTCTTCACTCATGTCATTTCCTTCGTCTCAAACACCTTTGGCACCATCTTTACCCACCAAAAATCAACTCATCCTTTCAGCTGAAATTCTGCATCTTCTAGAAGGCCTTTCCTACAAAACCTTTAAGGTTTTAAGGAACCTCAGAGGTTATCTCCTCCAACCCCCTAGTTTTATAAAAATGGAAACTGAGACCAAAAGAGATTAACAAAAGAGGTTTGCCCAAGATCACACTGCTAGAAAGTCGAGATAGGATTGAATTCAGATCATCTCACTTCAGATCAATCACTCTTCCCATTTGTCCACGCTGCCTCTCATTGCAACCGAAAATGATCTTTGTCTCATTAGCACTTTCGCATCATCCATAGGGGCTTTATCAGACTGTTTTACCTTGTATGTGTGTTTCACCCAAATTTACATTGCATTTCACTTATATACACTTTATATGTGTTTATTTGGTTTATGCTTATATGTAAGCACAGGGTCTTCCTCAACAGAATTCCAGCTTCCGTGAGGGAAAGAATGCTTCACATCTGTCTGTTTCCCCAGATCCTAACATAATTCCTGATATATAGTAAGTGCTTAATAATTGCTTCTTGATTTATTACTTAGTTGATTGCAATATACTTGTGTGTAAAAATTAATTGTTTCTTCCTAATTGCATCATAGGTTTCTCAGGGTTCATGCTTTAGAGTTTTTTTTTTCCCACCTTGCACAATATACTTCTACTTCCACTACTACTAGTAGTAGTACTACTACTACTGCTGCTGCTTCTGCTACTACTACCACCACCACTACTATTACTACCACTACTACTATGACTACTATTACTATTACCACTATTACTACTATTACTATTACTACTACTACTACTACTACTACCTGCCTACCTACCTAACATTTATAGAGTACTTACTATGTATCAGTACCAGGTACTCTGCTAAGCATTTTAAAATTATCTCATTTGATGATCATAACCCTGAGATATTTTTGCTATTATTAACTCCATTTTACAGATGAGGAGACTTAGGCAAACAGAGATAAAATGACTTGTCCAAGGTCATGTAACTAGTAAATATTCAAGCTCAAATTTGAACTCAGGTCTTCCTGACTCCAGGCCCAGAACTCTATCTGCTATATAACCTAGCTGTCCCAACATTAAGTATAGTGATGAAATAAACAAAAAAATGAACGAATGGGAATGAAGTGTTTATTAGTACATAACGTTTCATTCTATCTCCTGCTTCCATGCATTTGTATAAATTGTCTCCCATTCCTGGAAAGTTTGAGATGTGTCTCCTCTTCATCTCCCTTTCTTGGAACCCTTGTATTTTTCTTTTCAAATAAACTGGGATTCCGCCTTGAACCCATGCTACAGCTGGCAGGGGGAATCAAGTAAGCAAGATTAGAGATCTCTTTCTCACACCCATTTTCTCTTTGAATTGTTTAATCATGTGTTGATTTCTCACACTGCAAAAAATAAAATTAGAAGCCAAGACATAGTTCCCAGAAATAAAGGCAGCTTATTGGAGGATATAGCCCAACTACCTGGGTACCAAATGATGGGGAAAGTACTAGAAAATAACATCCACTGACATTCCATTACTCAAGGATCTGTGAAGCATCTTCATGTCTAAGTACTCTCAGTGAGCTCCCAAATCTAGTGAGGGCATGTAGTATGAGTATATTTCAGCTACTCAGCTTTTCCATAGGGGAAAAAATGCCTTAAAAGTGTGAACATCTCACATCCTTCATATTGGCAAAATTGGGGAAAAAAAGAAAGGGTCAATGTTGGACATACTGTGGAAAGACAAGTACACTGATATGTGGTTTATAGGTAAAAATATAAATTAGTCCATTTTAAACATAATTTCTAATTACACAAGAAAAGAGAATAGATTCTCTGCATCCTTTTACTCACATATTTGACATACAACCCAAGGATGTCAACAACTGAAATACAGATCCACTATATATAAAAAAAAATTTGGACCAGAATTTTTTTGGGGGGGTAGCAAGCAACTAGAAACAAAGTGGGTATCCATTGATTAAGGAATGACTGAGGTATAGGGATATAATGGACTTTTTTATGGTTCAAGGAATTATAGATATGAATAATTCAGGGGGAAATTAGGAGATTCATATGACCTGATTTAGAGTGAAATAGGGCAGCTAGGTAGTGTGGTGGTATAGATGGTGGTGCAGATGGTGGTATAGATGCCTCATCTTCATTAGTTCAAATCTGACTTCAGACACTTACTAGATATGTGATCCTAGGCAAGTCATTTAATCTTGTTTGCCTTAGTTTCCTCATCTGTAAAATGAGCAGGAGAAGGAAATGGCAAACCATTCCAATCTCTTTGACAAGAAATCTCCAACTGGGGTCACAAAGACTTGTTCATGACTGAAACAGTACAACAGAAGAACAATGAAAAGATCACTAAAAGGAAAGCCAAACTCAGTCACAGTGATTCCATTCAATAAAATATACTTTATTTTAACTAGCTGAAAAAGTGTGAGTCCACAAGGATAGAATCCTTTCTGTAGTGAAAGGCCCTGGCATTGTATAGGCCTTTTTTGCTTCACTGTTTTACTTTTTGGTGGTTGTTATTTTTGTTTATAGTTATTTCAACGAGGGAGGGTTCAATTACATAGAAAACATCATGGAGACAGGATGCATCTAGAATGAACTGTGGTGTTTAAAGAAAGGGCATGGAAACATAACTTTAATTATTTTGTAAACTCTGAATTGCTACACATGTTTAAGACACTATGAACAGAATGAGGACACCTCTTTAAATTCCTCATTCCTTCCAGGAGGGTTTAGGCAAAGGGGATAATGAGGGATAGTGGGAATGCAAGACCTGTGTTCATTTTACTTTGGGATTACATTTTTCTTATGAGAAGATCTTGGAAATTTCCCAGTAGATAGTATTTCTTATGATATCCTTCTGTCATAGGCCAGCAATGATAATCTTTACCTTCCCATCTGTCTCTTGAAGAAAAAAATATCCAATTTGCTCCAGTGTGCTGAATCATAACATTCATTTCTAGTGTATTTTTGTTATATGCCCAAATTATTCATTTGACACATTCCAGCCCCTGTCACCCTTGAGCTGCCCCATTCATCTCATCCCTGTCTTGTTTGGATACATCTGTACAGAATTTGAATCTACATTTTGACTCTTGTCACATATCTATCATATCATTTTCAAATCCCTTCCCTGAGACTGTTAATACTTCCCCGAACCAGTTAATACTTTACTCAACTAATGTCTTTCATTTCCCCATTATTTACGTCTCAGCCACTTCTATGTTAAATTAAAACATTCGAATTCAAAATATTTATTACGGATATGGCTCAAGGAGATATTCTTCCTGTTCTCCAATTTAGATAGTGTCTTCATAGTAAGACAGTTTCACTCACATAATAATTTCTCACCTTAGCTTTGCAAACTTCCAGCAAGCCATCAATTTCTCAAAGTATATTAGACAATTCTATATGACACAATAAATTAATTTTAATTTAACTTGTATTCAACTTATTTTTTGAAATATACATGTCAAGGGAGCATAATTTTGGCCCACCTTTAAATGTTAATTGATCTAACCAGAGATCTATCATCAGAAGCAAAGCTAGCCAAAAAGAATTCCTTTGATTTTTGAACATCTGCATTGCTTGCAAGAAGGGAGATTGTTTTCCTTTGTGCTTAACTAGGCAGTTAGGTGATGTGGTAGATAAAGCATTAAATTTGGAAACAAAAAGACCTGAGTTCAAATCTTATCTCAGTTACTAGCTGTGTGAACCTAATCAAGTCACTTGCCCTGTCTTTAATTTTACTAGCTAACATTCATGTAGCACTTACTATGTGCCAGGCACTGTTATCCTACTTGGTCCTCACAACAATTCTGGGAGGTACGGCTTTTATTAATTCCTGTTTTACAGATGAGGAAACTGAGGCAAACACAGGCTAAATGACTTACCCAGGGTCACACAGTTAATAAGTCTCTGAGGCTAGATCTATCTAGCTCTGATGCTCTCTTTCCTTTGCACCACTTAACTGTGCCTCCTTTTCCTCATCTGTAAAATGGGTATAATGATAGCATCTATGTCCCTCGGTCATTGTGAAGAATAAATGAGATAAAACATGTAAGGTACTTTGAGAAACTTTAAAATCAATATATAAATGTTCACTGCCATTATCATTAACTGTCTCTTTCCCTTCAAGCTTCTCTTCTTCTTGACTCATAGAGAATACAAAATCAAAAAAGGTTGGATTTGGGTGGGGTTTCAATCTTCTGTTATAAATGTTGAAACTAAAACTCATGCAAATTACTGAACTGATTCTCTGAGGTTTTGACTTAGCAAGTGAGGGGTAAAGCTGAGACCAGAAGAAAATCTCCTAATTCTCAGTGATTCAAAAAGACCTAATTTCTCACCCCTTCTATAGTTTATAAAGGGGACATGTTTTTATTACAGGATAAAGTGTCAACTTCAAAAGTCAAGAAAAATGTGGTTCAAAATGACATATATTGGACATATACATATATATATACATACATGTACAAATCACTTAAATTCTCAAAGTCTCAGTTTCCTCTTCCATAAAATTAGTTTTTGTACTGGATGACCTCTAAAATCCATTCTGTATCTAAAACGATGTATGTGTGAACCTCTCAGTGCTCTAGGCAATTCTCTCAGACTATAAGTTGCTTAGATGGAGCCAACTTGCTTTGGAGAATCAGTTTCCTTATCTGGGATTTCCTTGTATCAGTGAAATCATAGATGCAGTCTCTATTCATAATGTCCTTAGTAGCACCCTGGTGGCCTGAAATTATGAATATGGCACATAGATGGTGAGTCTACCAGAAGATAATAGTTTATCCCAATGCATGACATAACTCTAAATACATTGGATACATTGGCGGGGGTATCATATTTGTTCCCTAACCACCTAGGTTTACATATTCATTACGAACACCAATTCTCTATATGGAAAAAAAGAAATCCATATATGAATACACTTGTTGGTGTTGCAGTCTGCCCAAATATAGGATCAATTTTCATCTTTTTGAAAATGTATGAATGCTTCTCACGTTCTTCATTACTGTGACCACACACACACACACACACACACACACACACACACACACACACACTGCTGATAGAATCCTCTCTTATAAAGAGAGTAAAAGCATGAAAGAAAGAAAAGTGTTGGCCCTTAGGTCAGAGAGCCTGGGTTCAGTTTCTATCTCTGATAATTACCATTTATATGACATTGGGCAATTAACCTTTCTGATCCTATTCCCCTCTTTGTTAAGCAGGGAAAGGAGTAAACATCCTCTGACATCCCTTCCAGCTCCAAATCTAAATCATGATTCTAAGTGCAGTTAAGTAAGCCAAATTAACACTTTAGTCAGGTCTGACAATGTTTCAGTCCTCCCCTAGAGCCTACCATCTCTCTACAAAGAGGAGGTAAGCATGTTTCTCATCAGTCTTCTAAAATCACAAAGGGCTACCATACTAAATAGAAATCTGATATCTTAGAAAGACGGGTGGCACAGTGGACAGAGTGCTAGTTCTGGAGTCAGAAGGAGCTGAGTTCAAATCTGATCTCAGACACTTACTAGTATGACCCTGGTCAAGTCACTTAGCCCAGTTTGACTCTGTTTACTTATCTGTAAAATGAGCTGAAGAAGGAAATGGTAAACCACTTCAGTTTCTTTGCTAAGAAAAACTCAAATGAGGTCATAGAGTCAGACACAACTGAAAGTACTCAACAAAGTCATTGTGAAAATTCTTTTCCTGGTTCTTCCCTCCATATTAGCTCATACATACCTTCCCACATTTCCCTGAATCCTTGATGTTTTACTTATGACTCAGTTGTTTTCCATTTAGTTAGTAACACTGAATTGAAAGGAAATTCCCAAGAGATTCTATAATTGGCAAAGTATTTTCCCTGGGCATTAGGCAACATGATCTCATCTTTGGTGATCTTATCTACTCACAAATCTTCAACTGTCACCTCTATGTAAAAGATAAGAAAATCATGGAATTACCATTCTGGGAAAGAAATCTGATCTCTATTAATCTAACATGTACCTATTCACCATAGCTCCTTTCAAACACCTACAGTGCTAAAGTAAACACTATCTCCCAAAGCAGGTGTTCAGCTACTAGACTGTTCTGATTATTAGGAAGACTGTATTCTATTATCCCCTGGGCAACTTGTTTTTTTTTTTACTTTATCAAATGCTTTCTTAACTTCTAGTTTACATCATTCATTTCCACAAGGTTTTGAATTGCAACTTTTCTCCCCATTTTCCCCTACCCACAACCCCAAAATAGCAATCCCACTGGATATCCCCTCCTCCAACCTGCTCTCTCCCATATCTTCCCCCATGCCCTCTCATATTTTCCAGTAGAGTATGGTGGATCTCTATGCCTCAATGCCTGTATATCTTATTTCCCAGTTACATGTAAATATACACACACACACACACACACACACACACACACACACACACACACATATATATATATATATATGTATATATATATATTAACATTTGATTTTTACACTTTGAATTCCAGATTCTTTCCCTTCCTCTGTCATCACCCACCCTGACTGGGAAGATAAGCAATTCAATATAGGTTGTACATGTGTAGCTATGCAAAATATTTCCAAAGTGGATATGCTATAAAAGACTGACTATATTTTCCTCCATGCTATCCCACCTCTCACTTGTTCTATTCTCTACTTGATCCTGTCCCTTTCAAAAGTGGGTGCTTCCAACTGCCCTCCCCCACAGCCTGCCCTCCCTTCCATCATCTCCACTCTCATCCCCTTTTCCCCTACTCTCCTATAGGGTGAGATACCCTATTTAGTGGTTATATAATTCCCTCCCTGAGCCAAATTCAATGAAAATAAAGTTGACCCATTCCCTGTTGCCTTCCTATTCTTCCCCTCCATTGTAACCATTTTCCCTTGCCTCTTCTGTATGAGATAGTTTACCCTACTCTGTCTCTCCCTATCTGCTCTCATTATATTCCTCTCTCACCTCTTAATTTCCCCTTTTAAGTATCACCCTTTCCTAATAAATTGATCCTGTGTCCTCTATCTGTGTATACCTATACACATATATACACACACTCACATATGTATTCATATGCCCATATACCATCCTGTATAGACATATATATGTATGTATACATATATATACACACATTTCTATTCCCTTCAACTATTCTCACACCAAGAAAAGTTTCATCAGTTACAATTATCATTTTTCCATGTGGGGATGCAAATAGTTTAACTACAATAAGTTCCTTATAATTTCTTTTCCCTGTTTACCTTCTCACGCTTCTCTTGCTTCTTGGATCTGAATGTCAAATTTTCTATTCAACTCTGATTTTTTCATCAAGAATTCTTGAAAGTCATCTATTCCACTGAATGACCATATTTTCCCCTGAAACATGATACTCAGTTTTGCTGGGTAGGCAATTCTTGGTTTTAATCCCAGCTCCTTTGACCTCCAGAATATCATATTCCAAGCCCTTTGATCCCTTAGTGTAGAAGCTGCCAGATTCTCTGTTATCCTGATTGTGTCTCCACAATATTCAAATTGTTTCTTCCTGGATGCTTGTAATACTTTCTCCTTCATCTGAGAATTCTGGAACCTGGCTGTAATATTCCAAGGAGTTTTCTTTTAGGGATCTTTTTCAGGAGGTGATCAGTGGATTCATTCAAACTCTGTTTTGTCCTCTGGTTCTAAAACATCAGGGCAATTTCCTTGAGAATTTCTTGAAGGATGATTTCTAGGTTCTTTTTTTGATCATGGCTTTCAGGTAGTCCAACAATTTTTAAATATCCCTCCTGGATCTATTTTCCAGGTCAGTGGTTTCCCAACAACATATTTCACATTGCCTTCTATTTTTTTTCATTTGTTTGGATCTAATAGTATCTTGATTTCTCATAAAGTCTCTAGCTTCCATTTGCTCCAATCTAATTCTGAAGGAATGATTCTCCTCATTGAGCTTTTGAGATTCTTTTTACATCTGGCAAATTTGACTTTTTAAGGCATTCTTCTCCTCATTGCCTTTTTTTGCCATTTGAGGTAGTCTATTTTTTAAGGTGTTATTTTCTTTAGTCAGGTTGTTGATTCTCATTTCATAATTTTCTTACATCGTTCTCAATACTCTTCCCAATTTTTACTCTACTTCTCTTATTTGGTTTTCAAAATCGTTCTTAAGGTCCTCTGTAGCCTGTAACCAGCTCTTATTTTTCTTGGAAGCTTTTGGTGCAGGGGTTCTGACTTCACTGTCTTCCTCCTGTTCCATGCTTTGATCCTTTTTGTCCCCAAAATAGGAGTGTAAAGTTGGATTGCTCTGCTTGCTTTGCTTCCCTCGTTTGCTCATGTTGCCACTCAATTACTTGACTTTTGAGCTTTTTTCCACAGTAGGACTCTGCTATCAGACAGGGGAGCTTTGTCCCAGTCGCTGGGGTTTTCTCAGCTGCTGGAGCTGTTAGTTGGGTGCCATCTCTGAGCCTCTACACACTCTGGCAAGCTGGTTACACACCCCAGGACCTCCAAGGTCCTGGTTTAGGTTTACTCCACCCTAGACCACAATCCAGATTCAAGCAAGTTAAAGCAAGAGCAATTACCCCCTCAGCCTGGTTGCTTGGTCCCCCTACAATCTGCAAGCCAGGAGCTGAAGCTGCCATGTGGTGGCAGCTGCACAGATACTGTGCCTCAGCCACTTTTCCCTCCAGGGGGTAAAGGCCAGACTGTACTCCCAAACTACTGGACCCCAAAGTCCACACAGCACTGATCTCTCACTTTGTCCTTAGAATCAATGTGTTGATAATTCTGGAAACCACCACAGCTGTTGGTGATCTGAAGTCCCTCCAGTCAACTGCTGTTTATGGCCTCCCTGAGGCTAAAACCTTAGGCTCTGGAGGGACTGGGCTCAGCTCCCAGAATGCTGTGCTGGCTGCTTCCTTTGGGCCTGCTGGGCTGTCTTCATCAGGAGGTTAGCTTCTCTGTGTCATTTTATGGGTTCTGTAGCTCCAAAGTTTGTCTAGAGTCATTTTTTATATGAATTGGAGGAGGTGGGAGCTGGAGCTGTGAGGAAGTCCTTTTTCTACTCCACCATCTTAACTCTACCCCCTGGGTAACTTCTAACTTAGGTTTGGCCTGGCAACCATGAATAATGAGTCTATTTCCTTTATTCCGTGATATTTGTTAAAACATTGGAAGGCAATCTCCATGTTTCCTAGTAATTCTGTTTTTTTACAAGCTTCATAGGTCAATATAACTCATTCTGGACACTAATAATATTTTTTGTTATCTGGTAGTGTCTAATTCTTCATGAGCCCATTTGGGGTTTTCTTGGCAAAGATACTGGAGTGTTTATGCCATTTCCTTCTCCAGCTCATTTTACAGATGAGAAAACTGAGGGAAACAGGATTCAGTGTCTTTCAACAAAGGTTGGCTAATCATTTGTCAGGCACATTATAGTGAAAATTCCTTTCAGGTATGGATTGGAATAGCGGACTGCTGATGGCCCTCCTAACTCTCAAACACTCTGATTCTTTACTCTAGGTTCACAATTCTGCCAATGTACATTAGTGTCCCAGTTTTTCCCATATCCCCTCCAACATTTATCATTTTTTGGTCATATTAGCCAGTCTGATAGGTATGAGTTGGCAGCTCAGGCTTGTTCTAATTTGCATTTCTCTAATCAATGATTTAGAGCATTTTTTTTTTCATTTGACTATAGATGGTTTTGATTTCTTCGCCTGTTTAAACCTACATTTTAAGGAAAGTGCGAAGGTCAATAAAGTTCTCTCCTGCATTACTTTCGAGATTCCATTCCTGACTCTCTAGATATGTGCCACTATGATTCTGCAGCCATCTCAGTCTAGAACTCATTGCACTTGGGCCCTTTGAATCAGGAAAGAAGTCTCTGCCCCTGAGTCCCCTTCCTCTTATTGGTCATTTCCTCTGTTTTAAGGAAAGGTCCCCAGGCCAGCCAAGCTCACTCCTTAATTTCTCTGTGGGGCTGCTCCTTACTCTCCAGATATTATTCTCCCTCTCGCCCCTGTGTGGGTGTCTTCTCCCACTCCAGCTTTTCATCTTCCTTTTATTTGCCATCTTCCCTCAAGGACACTTTTGGTATTTTCTTCTATTTGCATCCCCAATTCCCAGCACAATGCCTGGTGCATGGTAAGAGTTTAACAAATGCTTCTTGACTTATTGACTTCTCTGGATTAACAATTCTGAAGTTATTCTGTGATGGAGAAAACAGACATTGATGGAATAACCAATTACTCTCATTCTCTCTAAACACTTGTCAGTATAGTTTAGCCAAAAGAGTTGTCACTTAGATTCAAAGGACTTGGATTCAAGTCTTGTCTCTGCTATTAACTAGCTAGAAGACTTTGAAAAAGTAACCAGTTTGTTGGCCAACTTTTGGCTCTTCTGTAAGATAAGAGATTTGGACAAGATAATTTTTTAAAGTTTTCTTTCAACAATAAGAAAATAAAGGCAAAAACATGGTAGAAAAGGAAACAAAGTTATTGATTTTTCCTTCATGGTAACCAAAAACTGGAAATTAAGGGGGTGCCCTTCTAACCTAATAGTGGTATATAACTCTAATGGAATATTATGCCATAGGAAATGATGAAATGGAGAATTTCAGAGGAACCTGGGAAGACTCTATGGACCTGTGCCAAGCAAAGTAAGCAGGATTACGATAATTTATACAATGATAAGAGCAATATAAAGAAAAACAACTTTGAAAGATTTTTAGCATGTTGACCAATGCAGTGATAAACCATAAATCCAAATAAAGAAGACATAACTTACCATTCACTTCCTGATAGAGAGTTAATGAACTTCAATTGCAAAAAAATGCTTGTTGATTGAAAAGCCAGAGGATGTTAAGAAAAAAATAAGAAATAAATCCAGGCTATTCAGGAAACACTGAAGTTCATTGAAGAATAACAGGATATTGATGATCACTTAGAAATGGAGGGGCCTAAGCAGTAGCAGCAGCAACAGTGTCATGCCAAGGTAAAATCTAGGTTCTGATAACGTACAGTGATTACTTCACGTAGCTGAAAGAGAATTCAAGTTTCCACACCGGGGTAATTGTTGTTTTTTTTTTTTAATTCTAGTAGGTTGTGTTGTTTTTTGGATTATTTTTTTTAACTCAAGTAACTGCATCCCTACTGCTAGTGGTACCATGTCTGGGATCAGATAGTATTTGGACCCAATGTCTATATCTCCAAACTCAAGACTCTTTCCATTATATCATACTGTCTCCCTTAATTTTGTATGATTCGAGTACAATTGATAATGCCAATAGTTATATCCGTGTGCTCTCTTTATTGACATAAAGCATTTTGCAGAGTGTGCCTACTTAGAATATTTCTGATCCATCATGCCCAGCTGACCACAACCCCGGTGAGGGTCCTCCTCAAATCTAGCCAAGACAAATCTATTAGTCTTCTGGCAGATCTTCCTGTTTGTATTTGCTTCCCCTCCCTACTCCACTCTCCTTCCATATGGCTGCCAAAATAACTTCCCCAATGTATAGCTTCCCACTTTTCCATTCAAAAAACTTCAGTGTCTCCCTACTATCTCTAGTCTCAACATCCCCTTGGCATTTAAAGTCCTCTATATCTGGCCCTCCCCACCTTTTCAGGATGATTTCATATGACTTCCCTTCAGAAAATTTGCATTTCAAAGTAGACATCTACACATTCCCTTAACCTTAAATGTCATGTCCTGTCCTTGGGCATTTTCAGCAGTTAGTCAACATGCCTAGAGTAGACTCCCTTTTCATCTTGACATCTTAAGATCTTTATCACCCAAAGACCTCAGCTTCTTGGATAAGAGCACACTATTTGACAAAAACTGCTAGGAAAACTGGAAAATAGTATGGCAGAAACTGGCTACAAACCAACATCTTATACCATGTATCAAACTAAAGTTCAAATGAGTACATGATTTAGATATAGAGGCTGATATTATAAGCAAGTTAGGAGAGCAAGGAATAGTTTCCCTCTTGGATTTATGGAAAACAGAGGAATTTATAACCAAACAAGAGTTAGAAAACATGAAATGCAAAATCGGTAATTTTGATTACATTAAATTGAAAAGTTTTTGTACAAAGACAATGCAACCAAGATTAGGAGGGAAGCAGAAAATTGGGAAAGAATTTTTCAACTAGTGTGTCTGATAAAGGCCTCATTTCTAAAATATATAGAAAACTGAGTCGAATTTACAAGAATACAAGTCATTCCCCAGTTGATAAATTGTCAAAGGATATGAACAGGCAGTTTTCACAGGAAGAAACTAAAGTTATCTATAGTCATGAAAAATGCTGTAAATTGCTATTGATTAGAGAAATGCAAATCAAAACAACTCTTAGGTACCATATTACACCTATTAGATTAGCTAACATGACAAGACAGAAAAATTATAAATGCTGGAGAGGATGTGGGAAAATTGGATCACTCATCCATTGTTGGTGGAGTTGTGAACTGATCCAACCATTCTGGATAGCAATTTGGAACTATGCCCAAAGGAGTATAAAAATTTGCATACCCTTTGACTCAGCAATACAACTTCTAATTTAATTTATTTTTTTTTTTACTTTTTGGATGGGAAGGGCAGGGCAATTAGGGTTAAGTGACTTGCTAAAGGTCACACGGATAGTAAGTGTTAAGTGTCTGAGGACAGATTTGAACCCAGGTCCTCCTGACTTCACAGCCGATGCTCTATTTACCACCTAGCCACCCCAGCAATATCACTTCCAGAGCTGTATCCCAAAGAGGTCATACAAATGGGAAAATGACCCACATATATAAAAATATTTATAGCAGCTCTTTTTGGGGTAGCCAAGAACTGGAAATTGAGGGAATGCCCATCAAATGGAGAATGGCTGAAAAGGTTGTGGTATATTAATGTAATGGAATACTCTTGTGCAGTTAGAAATGATGAGCAGGCAGATTTCAGAAAAACCTGGACTTATATGAACTGATGCTGAGTGAACTAGAACAGAACCAGGAGAATATTGTACACAGTAACAGTCACATTGTGCAATGACTGACTTTGATAGGCTTAGCTCTTCTCAGCAATGCAGGGACCTGAAACAAATACAAAAGATTCATGATGGAAAATACCATCCACATCCAGAGAAAGAAATATGGAGTCTGAATGCAGATGGAAGCAGACCATGTGTTCTCTTTTTGTTTTGCTTTGTTTTTTTGTTTGTTTCTCATGAACCACAAGAATTCATTCATTCTAATTCTTCTATACAACATGACTAATGTGAAAATATGTTGAAAAAGAATGTACATAGAGGGCCTATATCAGATTGTCTGTCTTGAAAAGGAAGGGAGGGAAGTGGAGAAAATTTAAAAGTTATGGAAGTGAATGTTGAAAACTAAAAATAAATAACTTTTTAAAAGATCCTTGTCTTTCTTCAAGACACAGGCCAGAATGGTTCTTCCATGAACCCTTCCAAGATACCCTGCTTTCCCCACTGCAGAATGTAAATTCCTTGAGGTCAGCGACTCGTATGTGTGTGTGTGTGTGTGTGTATGTGAGTGTGTCCTCAGAACCTATTGCAGTATTTTGCACATGGTGGGAGCTTAATAATTGTGTTGATTCAAATGTTTGAATCTGCATATAATATCAGGGCCAATCTGAGATAATGTAAAGGTCTCCATGCTTGCAGTAAGGAGAACCATGATCTAGTCTCATTTATTTCACCAAGCAGTGATATGCCCCTGTATAGCTCATTTAAATTTTCTAGGCCTTAGTATATCCTTATATAAAATGAAAGGCTTTAATTGCACCTAATTGTACAATAATCAGGAAGACGTGAATTCAAATCTCATTTCTAAACCCTACTGCTTGTGTGACCATGATTACTGCCAAATCCTTGCACTTCTATGAACTTCAGTTTTCCCATCTGCAAAATGGAGGTCATAATATCTATGCTAACTCCCTCCCAAGGTTTTCTGAGGCTCAAGTGAGAAAATGAATGTGAAACATTGTCTGAGCTATAAAACATTTTATGAATATCAATTATTATAATCTTTTGGCTTTTTGAGTGGAAAAGGGCAAGGCAATTTGGGGTTGTGATTTGTCCAAAGTCACACGGCTAGTAAGTATTCACTGTCTGAGGTCCTCCTCTATTCACCTTGCCAACTGGCAGCCCCTGTCAATTATTGTTGAAGAACAGAATCAAAAATTGAACCAGACTTTCTCCCTCTAATTCCAATTTTCTTTCTATTGTACTCTGCCTTGCAATGGATTTGGAGTGAAGGAACTAGAATCAAGTCTGAATTCTAATGATTATTTACCCTTGTGACTTTAGGCAAATCATTTAACCTCCCAGGGGCCTCAGTTTCCTCACCTGTTAAATAATGATATTGAATTAGAGGGCTTATGAATCTCTTCTAGTCCTAAATCTTCAAATCCATGAAATAAATGTCTTTAGTTCTGAGCTGTTTATTTTATGCCCTGACAGGTATGATTTTTTTTCATTTTATTCAATTATGGAATTTTCCATTATCACAATAAATCTATCTCATGTCAGTTACTAACTGCTGCTAACATATAGTAGTTAGATCTTTCAAACAGATAAATTTGAAAGATAATACTTTATTCCTTTTGAAAAAGGAGAGAGAGATAAGTGCATATGTTTTAACTAATCCCAATTTTACTACACAATGAAGCCACTCTGAGAATCCAGGGATTGAACATTGTATTGGCCATTCTTCATGAATTACTATACGTAATTGCTGTGTGTCATGGCTTTGTGGCAGGTACCTGGACAATTGATCTGATTTGATCTGGTGAGAAGGACAGAAAAATGGGAATAAATTGTAGCTGGACCACTATTTCAGTCATCTAAACCGAATAATCAGGCAACATGGTTCTTATCAATCAATAGACTGTGGAGTGATGTGAAGTTTATTTTGGGGGAAAATTAATCAAATTACATAGGAGCATGGGTTATTGGAAAACTCTGGGCTAGACATTCAAGTTCTTGAATTTGCTCTGAAAGAAGCTGGCTTTGTGACCTCAGAGAATTCATTCTCCTTTTTGGGCCACATTTGTAGAAGAAAGAAGTTGGACCTGATAACCTTTAAAAACCTTTTCAGCCACTCAATTCATGAACACGTTTATTAAATGTCTACTTGTGCCAGGCTCTTCAGTGGAGACAGAGAGACAGGGACAAAGTGACAGAGAAACAGAAACACAGACAGGTAGAAAGATAGAGCTAGAGACACAGAAAGGAAGAGAGAGGGGGAGAAAGAGACATGTAGAAAAAGAGATAGAGACAAAGTGACAGAGACACAGAGATACAGAATGCATGAAAAGCAGAGAAACAGAAAGACAGAGACAAAAAAAGAGATAGCGACAGGGAGATAGAGACAGAGACAGAAACACAGAGAGACACAGAGAAAGAGAGAGATTCAGAGAGAGCACAGAAATGAAAAGGGACACAGAGAAAAATAGAGAAAAAGAAAGAAAGAGGCACAGAGACAGAGAGAAAGACAAACACAAAGGGAGACAGCAAGACATAGAAAGTGAAACACAGAAACAAAGACACAAAGAAGACAAAAAGACAGAGAGAGAGAGAGGAGGGGGAGAGAGGTAGAGAGAGGGAGAGAGAGAGGAAGACAGAGAGAGGGAGGGAGAGAGAGGAAGAGAGGGAGAGAAAGAGAGGGAGAGGGGGGGAGAGAGGGAGACAGAGACAGAGGAAGAGAGAGAGACAACACAAAACAAGAGGTAGTGAGAAATAGTTCATTATAATGTTCTATGACAATAACTAGTACTTAAATAGCATTTGAACATTTACAAGAAATTTTACATTCTTCATTTGATCTTCACAACAAAATATGGACATTGTTATCTTCATTTTGCAAATTAGGAAATGGAGACTCTGAGCATTTGTTGACTTATCATTGTCAATGAGCATCATATTGGAACTGAGATTCCATCCAAGGTCGGTCTGACTTGCACACTCTTTGTATTATAATTTGTCTGTATGTTGTTTCCCCATTAGACTATAAGCAACTTGAAGGTAGGGATTTCATTTTGTTTTTGTGCCCCTGTGATACTGTTGCATGCCTAGAAAATACTAGCTAATAAATTCTAGTTGATTAAGGAGTTGCATAGCCCCACAGTCAGGTGAGGCCTCATCCCAGTTTCTCCTCTGACTCTTACTTGCTGCATGACTGTTGGGCACCCACTTAACCTCTCCTCTTCATTTGCAAAAATGATACCGATAACTATTTTAACGTCCACCTCGCAGGATTGCCGCAAAGAAAACATTTGCTAACAATGAAGCCATAGACAAAGGTGCTACTGTTGTGAAAGAAATGCAGCAAATAGAGAATTGGATTTGCAGTCAGGAAGATCTGACTTCATATCTGGCATCAGACAATTAATATCAACCCTCTCTGTACATCAGCTTCCTTATTTATAAAATGGGGATAATAGGGCTTTTACTTCACAGGGCAGCTTGTGAGGATCAACTGAGTTAACATATGCCAAATCTGCAAGCCTTAAGATACTACATAAATGCTAGTTATTTGTATTATTACTCTTATTATACAACTTATTAGAAGTTATATAATTAGAGTAGCTGTGCAATTCAGGCTTCTTGGATTGAATTAAATTGATTCGAATGGAAATAATTCCACTCTTTCTCATTCTTTCTCCCCTTTGGCCTGAAAATGAAAGAGAAACAAAGTTAAATAGCAATAAAGGCCAACTGCAGAAAAGAAAAATTATAGCTTTATTCAGAGCTCAAAGATCTCTGGAGCCAAGAAGAATTGCCATAAGGGCAAAGAGACAGATTGAATACTCAAAACCATTCCCCCTTTCTCTTACTGCCACAGTGGATCTTGCTGAAGGGCAGTCAGTTCACTTAGTTCAGGGAGTCATTCCATAATACTCTGTATTCAAAGGACCACCTTTTAGTGGACAATGCTCCTTAATTAACAGAGATTGAGAAAATGATGAGCCATAATCAGAGATCCAATTTCATACAATGGTGGCCTCCCAAGATGGAGAAACTGGGAGGAAATATGGTTCTACTTCTCTGAAGTCATTAAATTACATTGTCACAGAAAGCTTGGTGCTTGGGGCTCTCCCCAAGCATATGGCATGGGCTACCTTATTGAGAATTTCATTTCCAACATCAATCCACAGCTCTGAGAGTCACAGCTGCCACCTTGGCCCAGCTCCAAGGAGTCCTCCATAGTGCCTTTATGGGACTAAATAGAATGAGAAGTCCTCAGGTTACTCATCCCATTTTCATCTTGACACAGAGACTCTAGAACGTGAGTCCTGACCCAGTGCTTGGCTTTCCTGGGCATTGGTAGGCATCAGTTCTGGAGGAATATCACAATGACAGAAGGGCACCCAGGGCACGGCTTCTTCCAGAGGTACCAGGGGATTGCCACCTGGGAAGCCAGATGTCTCATTCTCATTCCTGTTTATAACAAGACAGCTTAGAGTCAGAAGTAGTTTACATCCAAGAGGATTGTATTTAGCCACTGGTTTAAAAGTAATAAAGGATGAATATTGGGAACTGATGCCTGAGATAGCCTAAAGAAAAAGAACATGCACCTTCAACATAGGCAGTGTACCTGAGAGTAAATAATACCAGAACTGGAGATAGAAAACATAGGTCTATGTAATTACTGATGGGTGGCCTTAGGCATAATAGGTCCATAACATGTCCAAACTGGACATGATTTCAGTAATGTAGGGAGTTTCCCTCTACCATGTGGTTTATTGTTTGTGGTAGTGGTGGTGAGTTATTTCAGTCATGTCTGGACTCTCTGTACCTCCATTTGGGAAGATACTGGAGTTTGCCATTTCCTTCTCCAGCTCATTTTACAGACAAGGAACTAAGGCAGATAAGGTTAAATAACTTGCTCAGGGTCATTCAGCTAGTAAGTATGAGGTCAGACTTGAACTCAGGTCCTCCTGACTCCAGGCACTCTTTCTACTGTTGTACCTGACTGCCCTTCTACTAACGTACCTCATCAGCAAATGTTCTACACTTTCTGGTCTCAGAGTTGCCTGGGACAGCAAGAAGATAGGTGACTTACTTGCCCAGGGTCACAGCCAGTAAGCACCAGAAGTCAAAGTTAGTGTGGAGCCTGGAAATCATATCCTCAAAGTTGGAAGGGCCCTCTAAGACCTTCTCGTGCAACTCCCTCACTTTAAAAAAAGGGCTTACTGAAGTCAAGCGTTTCCAGATATTGATTGGCAGATCCTGGATTCAAACTCAAATCTTTACCCCAGTTGTCCAAAGATAAAGCTCTTTCTATTGTATCAAACTGGTCTCTCTGACCCTGTGGCTGTCTCTCAGCCCACCACACTGCATTGCCTCTCAAAAAAAATTATTTGCAAGGAGTCATGCAACCAGTAAAGTATTAGAAGTACATTTGAACCCAGATCTACCTGACTCCTGTTGGCACTTTGTCTTTCTAGGTGTCAGTTTCCCCAGAGCCATGCAAAGTAAGATTGACTGCTTCTAGGGGTCTCCAATTAAAGGTTCATTACCACCTTCTAGATATGTTGCAAAGGGGTTCTTTTTTCCATATGGTAGCAACTAGATCACTGATGAGTTCCCTCCCAACTCTGAAATTCTGTGATCAGGCAATATTTTTTTTAAATGACATAGTATTTGGTGATCACAACACAAACCACAGAACCAAGAGACATTAATGTCACCATCTTGAAAAAAATATGAAATTCAAATGTAAAGGGTCATAAGAGTTAGAGCCATAAGAACCCTAGGGTATCATCTATCAGATACCTCTTTCTTTTTCTTTGAGAATATGGAAATGTAGAGAGGTAAAGAGTCTAACTAGCCAAGGTTGAGGTTCACTGGTCTATGCATGGGGTGGGGTGGGGGTGGGGGAAGTGGAGGGAAGGAGTGATAGAGATCAAGCCCTTTCTGGAAAAATGCTACTTTTTAAACCATGGGTTATTCCTCCCTCTACTTGGTTTCAGCTACATGATGCCCATAAAAATGCTTCAGATCTAACCTTCCAAATATAGTCAAATCCATTTATGGCTAAATGAATAATAAAATAATGCTTGGGACAGCTAGAGGATGCAGTAGATAGAGCACTGGGCTTAGAAGCAGGAAGATTCATCTTCCCAAGTTAAGATCTGGCCTCAAATACTTACTAGCTGTGTGACCCTGGGCAAGTCACTTAACCCTGTTTACCTCAGTTTCCTCACCTGTAAAATAAGCTGGAGATAATGGAGATAAATAATGGCTGACCACTCTAGTATCTTTGCCAAGAAAACACCAAATTGGGTCACCAAGAGTCAGATATGACTGAAATGACTGACCAACAAAAAATCATGCTAGCTCAGGAAATTTTTGTCATAGTAAATGGTTTTATGGGTTCTTATAGGGTCGGGGAACATATTTCCTTTCAGGTACTCTTGTAATATTTTTTTTCTTAGTCATATTCTACTTGTGTGCTCCTCTCATAAAATGACATTTTAGAGTATAGAGGAATGCAATGTTTATCTCCTGTTCCTTCTTCCTGTTTGTCCTTGTTGCTTGTAACCATGGAGGATTATCACTCTCAGGGGATTAGACTCCAAATCCTGGCCTTAATAATGGGAGGTCTTTCATAGTAACAGAGACTTTCAGGATTAGTCACTTGTTTGTTTTTGAGGGAGGAGAGTGTAGCTGATAAATTCTTTAATCCTCATCTCCTATATTGGAATACATGTTGAGGAGTTTAAAGTTTGTGTAATAATATGAATGAATAATTAGGAATATTTTTCCAGAAGCTATGCCAAAATTGGTAAATATAGAGACATCTCCCTGTAATCGTTGCCACTAGTGGTATTCAGTTATTCATTCATTGAATGAGAATTTTTTAAAAAATACCTATTACATACAAAGCAATTCTCTAAGACTATAAATTCAGAAGAGATGCCAATGTTCATTGGTAGAGGGAGTTTCCTTATTGGAAATTCCCTATATCAATAAAATCACAAGTCTGATAAAAGAAAAATATGTTCCAAACACTCTTTTAGGCACTGGAGATAAAGAAGTTAAAACATAATCATCTCTATTATAAGAGTTTACATTTTCCTGGGGATTTAAAATATATACACTGATTAGTAAATATACAAGGCAAATAATTACTGATTTTGATGGGGAAAGGCATTGGAGACTGTATCAGGAAAACTCTCATGTAGGAGATAGCATTAAGGCTGAGTAAGGAGATTGGGGGAGGGAAATAAATTCCAGGCTAAGGTTACAGCTAATGCAAAGGCTCAGAAACAGGAAATGCCATGTATGAGGAACAACAAACAAGCAAGTTTGGTTTTAAGATCGAATATTTGTGGAATGATTGAGAAAAGTGGCTAATGTTTCTTCCAAGGGACAAATTCATTTTGATATTGAAAGAATTCTTTCAGTCAAAAATTGTATAGATTGTGTTTAGTGCTAGAAGAAACTTTGTAAGTGTAAAGCAAATAATGGCAGCTCTCTCAAGGACTGCTGTTGTGAATAACTTTAAGGGTCTAATCGCATAGTATAGTGAACTCTCCATTTATTCAGCAATAAATTAAAGCATAACATTCAAGAAACTAAAGTATAACATTCACAACAACATAATTTAAGTGATATAATTTTCAGGTTCAATCTAACTTCTAATTACTGATTTCATTAACTTGGGAAGCAGAACACTAAATTTTATGTCCAAAACTTGACTTCCTTCCCATCAGTTCCACAATGAGCACATAGAACATAACAAATAAACTCATATATCTAATCTTATAACAAAGAGAAATCAGAGAAAGTATACATAGGAGAATATATACCAGACAACACAGAATGAAGGAATTCTCCCACTGGGAGAAAGGTCATAGAAAGATAGTTCTAGATCTCATCCAAAGGGAAGGTTCCCAAAGTCTCTAGTACAGCAAACTGGGAATAGGAACATGATGAAGACTGCCAGCTCCTTTCACATTGGCTTTTTCCCAGTCTTTTCCTTAAGCAACCAGTGGGATTGGAATCATCTATCTTCTTTCTCAAAAACTGGAAACCAGGAGTGCCTGAAGCCTGAAAGAACCAACGAGACCTGAAAGGGCTACCAAGAGCAAAAAGAGCAAGCTTTTTCCTTTCTCCTGCTTTTGCCAACTCTGTACCACCCATCATGCAGATGTGGATCATGTGCCTCCGCCATTAAGTGACTTACCCAAGCACATCCAAGAAGTAAATAGTACATCCAGGAATCAAAGAGGGCCACAACACCAAATTGAAGCTGATTCCTCTGCACCATGTTGCGGTTTTTCCCTTTTCCATCAAACCTCCTTTTTTCCCCAAGGAAATAGATTGAATAAATCTCCAGCTCTTTGGGCCTCAGTTTTCTCATCTATACAACAAGGGGGTGGGATTAAATATCTAGCATCCCTTCTATTTCAAACCTTTGCTGTCATATGTCTCATTATTCTCACCTCCCTACATTTTCCCCTCAAAACCCATACATCAACTTTCTCCTGAAATTCAGCCTTCTCCTTAATTCTGTCAAATAATTTACTCTGTTTCTCCTCTTACAGGTCTTCACTGATCACTCCCATAAAAGAAATTATTCTATATTTACTTTATGTGTGTGTATGTTTGTTACACTGACTTTCCTGTGTATATGTCCCAACACTCCCCCCCCGCCCCAATAATTCTCTTGGGAACAGAGACTACTTTATTTTTCTTCATATGCCCAGTGCTTATCCCAGTGCCTAGCACACATTAAAAAATGCTCATTGAATTAATTAATGAGTCCAAAAACAATTACCAGAAACTCAGAAAACAATTTAGATTACATTCATAAAAACAGTTAATTAAATTGGATTTTGTCTTGTTTCAGTGAAACCAGTTTGCTGCAGACTCGGAGATGCATGGTGAAGAAAAAGTGAGTTTCTAAAAGCAACTGCCTCTTATTTGAACTTTTAGCTGGTAAGAAATCTTCAAACCACCAGTCTGTATGTGATTTTGACCTCTACAAATCACAGGCATTATGGAAAAACAAATAAAAAATGACATTTCTATAATCTTTTATGCCAGAAAAATCCAAATTAAGACCTGGCATCCTTTAGACCGTGGGTTTTGTCTTTCAATATCTTGCATGGTGGAGCTTTTCCTTTCTGATTTATGAAATGAAGGCTTAGTTCTCTCTCCAAACTCCTCCATTATTACAAATCATCATCACTAGAGACTGCCTGTCTGTTATGTTTCTCTTAAGACAACCGGCCCTTTTGTTCACTTAAACATGTTGTTTTTTGGCAGATGTCTACCCAGAGATGAATTGTGACCTTGGAAAAGGCTGTTTCTAAAATTTAAAGCCATCTTAAAAGCATTAGTTATTTTGTGTTTTTTTTTAATAAAAGAAAAAACACAAAGAAACAACAATACAACATAATAAAAAGGGTTTGAAAATACAGTCCAACAGAAGAAATGTCTATATAGATTCCACAACATCTACCAAAAATGAATTTATTCCCTAAAGTTCTCCTTTGTGAGGGTTGTTTCATTTGATTTGCTTGTTTTTTATATCAATAGGTATTTGTGATAGTATGAGGTCTGGGAAAAAAATGAAGAAAAAAAAACACTTTGTGATTTTGATGAGCTAGTGGAATCAGCAATGTCCCCTAAAGGACCTAATAAAATTCACCTCTATTGGCTTCATGATCATGGACACAAACTGATAAATTTAGATGTTCAGGCCAGATTGATGCAAATACAAGTGAAATCCAAAAATTATATATACAACTGTATAATGTATGCACATAGAAAATATGTATACAATGTATGTACATAGAATGGTAGTACAAAGTTTCTTCAGTTTATTACAATTTTTCCACAGGATCACATGATTTTAGATGGACATAAATGATAGGGTCATATAGTGAAAGTTGGAAAGAGATGTCCAGCAGCTAAGTAGTTCAACTCCCTCATTTTAGGAAAGAAGAAACCAATTCATAGGGAACTAAGTGACTTTCCCAAGGTAACATGCTATCAGCACAGCTGGGATTTAAGCCTGGTTTCTCTAAATACAAATCCAGTCTCCTTTCTGCTGAACCAAAACCCTTCTCCTCCTTTTCAAGTACTTCTTCTTTGACTCATTCTCCATCTTGTTCTTCTTTAACCTTTCTCTCTTCCACCTTCTCTTTAGGTCCTCCTCACCTAAATTCCCCTTCCATTGCTCAATCTTTGCTTTACTTTGTGATTTAATGTTCCTCCAAAACACTTTCACAATGACTTCTCCTTATTTTTCCAGCTCAAATTCTTCTATTTTTCCTTCTCCCAATTCACCTTTCTCAATGGAAGCAGGAAAAAACATGGAATTTCCTTCAGAGGAAGGTTACAGTCCTATCTCAACCTTTATTGTTGACATGTTAAAGAAACAGATGAAAATGTTTCAGTGTGGGCCCATGATCCCAATTATTCACATGTGCATGTAGCCACACATCAAACATAATGTTGGGCATTTCCTTGTTAGACTTCTTCTGGTTCCTATGTGCTCATATGCTCATAACCATATAACCTCATAGTTTCATTAGTTCCCTAAAGAATTCACAGACTCAGAAGGTTCTAAACAGAAAGTTTTATTTACATATTAATTGACAGAGATAGAATTCTCGTCGAGTTCCCTAGAAAATTCTGATATGTCCAATTGAGATGAGATAGATAGATAGATAGGTAGATAGATAGATGATAGATCAATAGATGATAGATAGATGATAGATCAATAGATAGATAGATAGATAGATAGATAGATAGATAGATAGATAGATAGATAGATAGATAGATAGATAGATAGATAGATAGATAGATGATAGACAGAAGCCTTGGTTTGCACAATTACACTGACACTTCTCTACCAAATCTTTCTGTCTATGCAGCATCCTTTGCTTCTGGTGACTTTTACCTCTCAACACTTTTAAAAAGCTACTGGAAACAAAAAAAAATGCTGAAAATGCAGCTGCCAAGTCTTAGGTTTCAAAGAAGGATCCCCCCAATCTTTCTCTTTCCAGGTGTTGCTCAGCCCCTTACCACATTTTTCTGGAGCAGCTTGGCTTAGTTATCCCAATTATCAGGAGATGCTCTTGGATAGAGAAAAATATTTGTGATGAAAAAAGGAATAGAGGGGATCAGAGAAGATAGAACGGACATTTTTGTTACAATAAATTGAAAAGTTTTGCAGAAATAAATCCAATAAAGCTAAGATTAAAAAAATAATTAACTGGAGAGTGGAAATCATTACAAGCTTTTCTGACTAAAGAATTTTTTCCAAGATATGTAAAGGACTGACACAAATTTATAAGAATAAGAGCCATTCTCCAATTCATAAATGATCTAAGGATAAAAACAGGTAGTTGCCAAGGGAAAAAAAGTAGATTACTTATAACCATAAAAAATGTTCCATATCATTACTAATTAGAGCAATTCTGAGATTGCACAATCTCACAATCACAAGATTGGCAAAGAAAATAGAAAATTATAAATGATAAATTTTGGAGGGATTGTGGAAAACCATCTACATTAATGCATTGTTGGTGAACATGTGAATTAATTATAACTATTCTGGGAAATAATGTGTTATCAAACACAAAAGTTACTGAGCAGTGTTTGTCCTTTGTTATACCACTGCCAAGCCTGGACCCAAAAGGGATCAAAGAAAAAGGAAAAGTTCTTATATCTATATAAAATATTTATAGAAGCTCTTTTTATGGGGTGAAAAAACCTGGAAATTAAAAGGATATTCATCTTTTGGAGAATGTCCAAATAAATCATGGTATATGAATATAAAGGAATACTATTATACCATAAAAACAAGAATATCATCAATTATGTAGGAAAAGCATATATAGGATTGCTTTAAATGATTAAAAACCTAACTGAAGTTTGTTAGCTAAAATCCATGCTAGGCAGATTATTAAACACTTGGTGTATGGCAAGCTTTCTCAAATTTGGGGGAGCTGTCCAGCTTTTTATGTTTGCATGGAGCTGAGAAAACGGTGTGTTAGATGAAGCACTCAAAACAGGCACTAGAATTTTGAAGAGTGGGCTAGTGTTGATGCCTTCTCTCCACCTCCTGACAGAGAGGTAATGGATTTAAAGTGCAGAGTGAAACAAAGATATCTTTGTATACAACCAATGAGGGGCTTTGTTTTGCTAGACTATGTTTTTCCTATAAAAGTCTACTGATATTCCCACTCGTTTGTCAATGCTGATAATAATCCCTGGAGTGCTCTCTTTGTTTTCTTTCTCATTCTGTATTAAATCACCAAAACTATCTAAATCTCTTCCTAGAAGATGCTGTCACATCTACTTGTATTTCTCATGCATTATTGATTATTTTAAAAACCTGGCCAATGTATGTAGCAAATCTGAAAATGACTATTATGTGACATTAGCAATTAACTCATGTAGGAAATGCAAAATAAAGAAGCCACATTTATTAACTAAATCGAAGTTTTCTGCTGTACTCCAAACATAAACATGTAAGTGATAATCTATAGAAAATTTCAAAAGAATTGCTTAGTGTAGTGAGATTTTTTGATATGTCTGTGCTCCCATTCCCAATTAGTACCTTAATACAAACTCAGGGAGGTTTATAATACCAAATTGAAATATAGGAAAAGGTAACAATATCCTTTATCTGCAACTTATGTTACCAAGAGAAAAAAAAATCCCAGGTGAATCCCTAGCTACAACTCTGGCATCAAGAAGAAGGGAAGGCACAGCTAGGTGAATAGAGAACTGGCCCTGAAGTCAGGAGGACCTGAGTTCAAATTTGACTTCAGACACTTGACACACTTACCAGATGTACTACCTTGGGCAAGTCACTTAACCCCAATTGCCTTGTCTTTCGAACTCCAAAAAAAAAAAAGAAGGCAGACCCCTGAGGCATGTGCTTTCCATTTAGTCTTTGCTTTCTATATTCCCTGCATCAAAGACTTGGAAATTATGTATAACTACTCAATCACTGGTCACAGCTAGTCCCAATGGTTCATGCTTCTGAGAACTGGCATGACTGGGAGGCCCAGTACTCCCAAACAAACCCAAAGCAATATATGACAGGAAGGGAGCAGGCAGGAAAATGCAGCAAGCAAGCTTTATTGAGGGGAGATATTTCCATAGTTTAGGGATAGTAATAGAGGATGGACTCCCATACAGCAGTCTACTAGGCTCCCAGATGGAGTTAGGCACCCACAGTGGGAACACAGGGTGAGTTTTTAGGGTCTTTACCTGGGTTAAGCAGGATCAGGTGTTGGGGACAGAGGCCAGAGTGGTTGCAGCTGTGTGAGTTAAGTCTGACTCAAGCTGCATTTGGGGGCTAGCTGTTGTTCAAACTCCCTTTGGCAGGAAAAGGAGGAAGAGAAGGGGGAAGGAAATAAGCATTTATATAGTGCTGACTATGTGCAAAGTGCCTTTTAAACCATCTCATTTGATCCTCCCGAGAATCCTGCAAGGTAGGTGCTATTTTTAACCTCATTTTACACTTCAGGAAACAGAGACAAACAGAAGTTATTTGTCCAGGGTCACACATCTAAGTATGAGGCCAAATCCAGAGAGGATTTGGACCTTCATTGCTGCTCTTACTCTGACAGGAAGGCTCAGAACTTTTAAGCTTTCAGGGGGGTTCTTTGTTTAATTTGAAATTTGAACTCAGATCCTTTCATTCTAAATGAAGTTTTTCCACTGTCCCCTTAAGAAAGCCTTTTGTGATAATGAGCTGTCAAAAAATCTTTAAAAGTCTCTTTCTCAACAAAGGTGAGCTAAATGTCGTTTTTAGACTTTTAGACATTTACATGTCAAAGTCAGGAATATAAGAGACAAAGACCTTTTCTACTCTGGCTTTTGCTGTTCTCTAACTTTTTTTTTTCCATCAACTTATCTATGTGGGAGAAGAAAACAGCCTTGTGTTAAAAAAAAAAAAGGTGTGACATCCAAACACCAAGCAAATAGATAAAAATTCAATATCTCCATATATCATAGATTTCCCTATAATTTTAAACACTTTAGAACATGAGTCCTTGAACTTTTTTGTATGTTTTGAGGCCCTCTGGCAGTCTGATGATGCCTAAAACATAAAATAGCAGATACAAGTCTCCAAATCAAACCAATTATACTGAAATACAATTACGAAAATGTACTCAAAAGAAGCTCACTAACACAAGGTTAAGAATTCCTTCTTTATAAATACGTAGTACAATGAAATTAGCACAAGGAGTGAAGACTAGATCAGGATCCAAAGCCCTCTGATCTAATGTGGAGACCATTCCTTGGTGAAGAGCCTTTCTATGGTAATGACAAGAAGTGACCTCTCTCCCTCCACCCTAATATAAAGTAGCTTATTACTTATCTCTGAGTGCCTTTGCCCTCTGTTGTAAAGGGCTTGGCACATGTGATAACAAACCTTTTTCTCCCCTAGAGCAAGTAGTCAAGACCCTGGAGTCACTAAATAAAGGTGAAAGAATCCAAGCACTCACCTACTTCTATTGTGTTTTCCAAATAAACTTTAAAGAAAACTCTGGTTTTGAATTACAAGAGCATAGGAGAGTTGGGTCTTTTCATACAGAATTCACCTGGAACCAAAAGCTATAGCAGAGATAAGCTCCACAGTAAAGTATTTTGGGAAGACTATGGCTGGCAAAATCTGAAGGAGGTATGTGCCAGCATAGCAGCATCTTTTGAGCCTCTGGTAGAGACTATATGTGTGGGAGAGTCTATGCATCTTGAAAAGGAGTGGCCCACATGGCAGGATTCTCCTAAATCTATGATCCCATGAATCCTGAGCTATGACTCCAGGGGATTTCTATGTGTCATACTTGGGGGTCACCACAGTCATCATGGCCTATGTCTTGCCACTGGACTCTGATAACTCTGGAAGAGAGTGAGGCTTTGCACAGCCTTGTCCCACTTAAATCCAATTCACTTGCAAGTCAAGACATCACCCTGTTCATGTCATTAGTCCTCTTCAAGAATGAAGGATGAACAACAGCAACTGTCATACTCCCACCTGTTACAGTAACCCCCAAATGGAGTTCCATTCATGTCTCTCTATAATGAGGTCTGTACTAGGCCTTCCCTTCTCCCACTATATTCTCTCCCTTGGTAAAGTCATCAAATCTAGGGGATCTAACCATCATCCTACAAAAATTAGTTTTATACCAACATATATGAACGATTGAACAAATGAAGTATTCATTAAGTACTAGGTGCAAATCATGTTGCTATGCACTGGGGATATAAACAGAAAACAATTTCTGCTTTTTGAAGTGGAAAATAATACATATGAAAGATTTAAGTTATAATTCCCAAGGAAAGGTCTCCTGGTCCTTATGGTGCAAGAGCAAAGCAAGAAGGGAGGGAGGGAATAAGCGATTATCAAACCCCTTATACATGCCAGAAACTGTGCTAAGCACTTTTACAAATATTATCTCATTTGTGATCCTCACAAAAACTCTGCGAAGTGGGTGCTACTATTATCCCCCACTGCATAAAACACAGTAGAAGAAATGGAGGTTAAGTGACTTGCCCAGGGTCACATAGTTAGGAAGTGTCTAAAGCTGGATTTGAACTCACAGCTTCCTGATTCCAGGCCCAATGCTCTATTCACTGGACCACTTCACTGCACAAAAGCAAATGGCAATCTTTAATGTTATTTCCACTGATAAAATCCTATAAGTTTATGATGTTCATTCATTTAACAGTATCAAGGATTTTGCTGGTAAGATTTGGGGGGAGAAGGTGGCCTTCAGTAGCTGTGGCTGTAGAAGCTATAGGTTCTATATAGATATACATATACAAGTGCATATGCACATATGTATACATATTCAGCCCCAGTCTCTCCCTTGACCTTTATTCCCTCCTCACATTGCCTAGTAAACATTTTTTTTTATTATTGCATTGGCTGGAAACATCTCAGATCCAACATATCCTAACCTGAATGCAGGGAAATGGCTAGTATATTCAGCAGTAATTAAGGTATAAAAAAGAAATGGCATCAACACAATGTTCTATTCTTTCTTCCCTTCTTCCCACTGTCTCTCCTTTTATCCTTTCCTTCTCTGGTCAGAGTTTATGGCATCCAAATGAATAATTAGTTCAATAATGCTGATATGCACATTAACTATGGATGTGGAAGTTACAACATTATTTCCTGGGGGCACTGTGATAATGAATGATTTGCCCTTGGCACACACAGTGTGTCTGTCAGAGGTATCATTGGAATCAAGGACCTCCACACTGCAGCTCAGCACTATTGTTCACAGGCCATGTTACATACATCTTAACCTAACATAATGTTGGAACAATTTTCGAAGAATCTACTTCACACAGGGAGGTAAAGCTCTTTACAAACCTTAAGGTGTTATTTTAATGTGAGTTAGTTTTACTAGCTCCAATAAAGCTTTAATGCTGTTTTTACTTCTCTTGGCAACAATTTGAGAAACCTGAAGAAAGCACCACAGCTGGACTTGCGGGTGACAGGAACACTGACAAGACCCTCGTGCCCACACATCCCTGCCAAATACTACAGATTCTGCCATAAGATGTATATTAGTCATTTGTGCCAACCCCTCAGCAGCCACCAATTAAAATGCAAATTCCTAACACAACTGGGTTAATGAAATGATGGCTCCCATTGCCATGCAATATGCCTAGCACTGCCCCCATCTCCATCAGTCAGGCAGCTATAATTTACACGTCAAAGAAACCCTGGACATCATCTCCTCCAAGAAATGCCCCCAAGTTGGGTACTGTGATGGGGCAGTTCATTGTTTGACTCATCCAGGGCATGATGTCATTCTTTATCTGATATTCAGAATTTCAAAATGTGAGAATATTGTAAATCAATTGAAATAAATACCAATAATGCAGGGGTTGGAGGAAGTAAAGGATTCAGAAAAGAAAACCATCATCTCTTTCACCTTTTTGTTTTCATTCCAACGAAAACACTCCAAGATTAGACCTCTACATTGTGTCTGTAGCTGATGAACTCACTGTCCACATTCAGGACCTAAACAAAGGGTGTCACCACAGCTCACCAAAGACAATGAGAAGTATCTTTTTTGGCAATAGCAGCTGTTTTGGGGAGAGGAAAAGAAGCAAGGGCATTCCAAATGAATCAATGCTTGTGAATGATAAGATTTTGAGAAATAAGCCAAGATGCAGAATTAGTCACTGCCAAAATAACTGCTGTACAAATGTTTATACCTCGTAAGATCCCTGTGTGGAAGGAAGCATAGCAAAAACATCCTTTTTATCCAAATTGTAAATGTTAAAATACATTTTTTTTTGTTAAAGACTTTTCCAGACTAAGGAGGAAAAGCCTCTTGGAAGGATGGCTGATAGGAAAAGGCAAAAAAGTCTTCCTTAGGGAATTGAATTATGGATAATACCCAACTTGTAATAAAAAGGCAACTCCCCACTCATTCAAAATCACTGTGACCCACTCATTTCCAGTGACAAAGAATAATGGTATCTATCCCAAGGGAGGAGGCACATGGATTCCTTGAGAAGAGGGACTGAGCATGAATGGGACAGTGACTTTGTTCCTCAACTACTTGGGAATGCCATTTCTAAGCTTCAGCTTCATTTAATGTGATCTTTCCCTTGTTCAAGTTTTCTATAAGTATTCCCCAAAAACATCTTGGAGCAGAGTTATGTTGGAGGACATGGAAGAACTATTCCAGTTTGGACATGTTTTTGTCAGCTAGAAATGCTTGGATAGTAGAACAATGATGAATTAAATAAAAATGCTTTGGGTAGACATGTGCCTAAAATGCAGAGTATGATATTATCTTCTTCAATGCATGAACCAGTCAGTGTGCAAGACACTGACCATGCAAAAACAAAGGAAACAGAACTTGTTCTTAGGCAATTTAATTTACAACATTAACACATATAAAGAAAAATAAAATTCAGAGTTTTCCATGGAGTAAAGCAAAGATCTCATATGAATAGTAGTTTGTTCATAAAAAAATAATGCTACTAGGTATGAATAATATTGTTTGTTAGCAGAAAAATAAAAGAATACATATTCCAGAGATAGTCAATAAACATTTACAAAGTGCCTCCTGTGTGCTAGGAACTGTGCAAAATACTAGGGATAAAAATAAAATAAGTAAAAGACAGGTAAAAGCCCTCAATGATCTCACAATCTAATGGAGGGGCTGGAAAGGAAGGTAGAAAGAAAGGGGATAAATGAGGTAGGGATAATAAAGGGATGCAGCTGAGGGAATCAGGAGTGGTGGTCAGAGAATATAGCTTCAACCTAGGCAATCAACTTAAAAATCCCAGGGACATAGTAGGGCAGCAGATTTTCACACCTATAAAGGCAGGAAAATTAATGTTGACTTGATTATCAAGTCCTAAGAGGTAGAAAGGGTAGTAAGGCTATTCATGGATCAGCAGTGGAAGAGTCCACTCCCTTGTCTGTTTTTATTTGTCTTCCTTTCCTTCCTCCTTCCCCACCACTCTCATTGAGAAGGCAAGGAATTCAATATAGGTTAAACACATGTAGTCAAAGCATATTTCCATGTTACTCATGTTGTGAGAAGGAAGGAAGGAAGGAAAGAAGGAAGGAAGGAAGGAAGGAAGGAAGGAAGGAAGGAAGGAAGGAAGGAAGGAAGGAAGGAAGGAAGGAAGGAAAGAAAGAAAGAAAGAAAGAAAGAAAGAAAGAAAGAAAGAAAGAAAGAAAGAAAGAAAGAAAGGAAACCTCAAGAAAAAATAAAGTAAAAAAGTATTCTTCAATCTGTGTTCAGACTCCATCAGTTCTTTGTCTGGGAATGGATAGTATTTTTCTTCATAAGTCCTTCACAGTTGTTTTGGATCATTGTATTGCTGAGACTAGCTAAGTCATTCACAGCTGATCACCTTACAATATTGCTGTTACTTTGCACACAGTACATTTCACATTGCATTAGCTCACACAAGTCTTTCCTGTGTTTTTTTTTCCTGAGATCGTGTTCATCATGTCTTATAGCACAATATTATTATATCAATCACAAAATACAATTTGTTCAGTCATTCCCCAAATGATGGGCATCCTCCCAATTTCCAACTCCCTGCTACCATAAAAGAGCTGCTATAAATATTTCTGTACATATAGGTCCTTTTCCCTTTTGTTTTTTTATCTCTTTTTGCATATAGACCTAGTAGCGCTTCTGCTAGGTGAAAGGATATGCATCACACTCCCTTGCCTTGTCAGATGGACAAGACAAAGTTTGGTAGAATCCTAGGTCTAAGCATGTAACAGATCAATAATGTTTTGGGATCCTCACCTCCAGCCAGATTAGTTCTGCACCAGAAAGCAATCCAATATTGACTAGATTATCTGCCCCAGGGTGGTGGTTGTGGGAAAGGGGAAACCAGGAGGAACTTTAATCTTTAACTAGAGGTATGGTCTGAAGGAAGAAGCATCCTGACTGATGGCTAAGAGAGGAGCTGGTGGAATCCTGGAAGCAGGTTGGTTACATCAGAGTCCTAGATTAAAAGATCAGGTACCAGAGGGTACTGTGGTGAGAATGGATATCAATTCACCACCACCCCCTTGGAAAATCATAGCTAGTACCCCATGTTCAAAGGGAATATTGCAGACTTAGGGCTGAAAGGGACTCAAGACATTTTCTAGTCCCGCCTCCTAACTTTATAGATGAGAGACAAGTAGTAAATGCTTGGTAACTATGATACATTTAGGGACAGTTGGGAATGTAAGAGAAGCAAAGGTTTGTTTGTTTTTGTTTTGTGTTTTGTTTTTTACAGATGAGGAAGCTGAGCCTCAGAGAGGTTAAGTGACCTTCCCAGGATCATACAACTCATGTGAAGCAATAATGGATTCAAAGGCTAACTCTTCTAATTTCCAATTAGTGTAAATAGCAGTGGTAGGGGGATGGCATTCAGATATCTTGGACCTAGGTGGTTTCATTATGGATGGAGAGGCTGGAATACATTTGAGTGGTACAGAGGATGAAGAATCAAAAGGATTTGGGTGGGGGGAGGGACTGGAATGAAGGGCAAAAGAAATGGAGAGATCAAAATTATCACATTTAGAACCTAGGCAAGCAGACATCTAGCTTTACCTGTTGTCCTTCCTCCTTCAACACACACACATGTGTGTATACATATACATATACACATGCTTACATACATGCAAACATACATTCTTACAAAATTTGCTGAAGGTCATTCAGGCAATAAAAGGGAGAGATGGGGGATGGCTGGTGGAGCAGTGAATAGAGCACTGGCCCTGGAGTCAGGAGGATCTTAGTTCAAATATGACCTCAGACACTTAACACTTACTAGCCATGTCACCTTAGGCAAGTCACTTAACCCCAATTGCCCCTCCAAAAAGCACAGAGAGAGAAAGAAAGAGAGAGAGAAAGAGAGAAACGAGAAGAAATAGGAGGAAGAAAAGAGGAAATGGGTTCTAATCCCAGATCTCCAGATTTCAAATCTAGATTTTTTTACACTAGCTGACCCAGAAATGACATAAAAAAGGCACTCATTCTTTCCTACAGAGTAGCCTGTATGTCTATCAAGCATTCACTGACCAGAGGTATAAAATTCTATCAATTAATAGAACTCTCAGTTTCCTCCCTCCTAAAATTGGAGGTTGGACTACACAATCCCAAATATCTCTTCAAGTTTCAATTGTTAGGATCCTGTGTTCAGTGATCCTGCAGCACATCTCTCTAGACAAAAATAAGAGCTCAGTCCTTGTCTGAGATATTTTATTCTCACCCTACTTCAGAGCTTCTGTTTATATGGACAAAGGAGTGAACCTCTGCAAGTCTCAGTTTTCTCATCTGTAAATTGGGGATAATAATACAGCTCATGCCTATCTCACTGGGTTGTTGTGAGGATAAAATGAGATAAGTGTACTTTACAGTTATAGAACATTACATAAGTTTGTGGTTGTTGGAGTGAGAAGTAGGAATGATAATGGTTCTAACAATAGTTTTAGTACTATTGCAGACATATACAATTCCCAGCTGAGAAGGAAAGCTCATTTTTTTTTAAAGTCTGTGTGTGTGTGTGTGTGTATGTGTTGAAGGAAGGAGATCAGATAAAAGCCAGACATCTGCTTGTCTAGGTTGATTAATATACTCAAACAAGCTTGATTCCAAATTTAGTCAAATTTGATCCCTCTCTTTCGTTTTGCCCTCCGCTCCAATCGTCGCCTCCAATCATTTTGAATCCTCATTCTCTGTACCAATCAAATGTATTCCAATCCATACTGACATCACCTAGGTCCAAATTTTTACCAACTCCTACTTGAAGGCCACCCCCCAACCAATGCTATTTACACTTAATTGGACGTTAGACAGGCTAGGTGTTGCATCCATTCATGCCTCATCTTTGCTGTGTGAGTATGGACAGGTCCCTTAAACTTTCTGAGGCTCAGTCTTCTCATCTGCAAAATAAGGATGATGATCATGATCATGATCATATAGTGACAGATAGCATTTATGCAACACTTTAAAGTCTACAAAGTACCTTACAAATATTGACATATTTTATCCTCGTAACAATCCTCTTGTTGACTTGTTTTAGTCATGTCCAACTTTCCATGATCTCATTTGGAATTTTCTTGGCAAAGATAATAGAATGGTTTGCCATTTTCTTTTCCAGCTCATTTTACAGATGAGGAAACTGAGGCCACCAAGGTCAAGTGACTTTCCCAATGTCTCATAGCTAATAAGCTTCTGAGGTCAGATTTGAACTCCAAAAAAATGAGTCTTCCTGACTCCAAGCTCAGCATTCTATTCACTGAACCACATGTAACAACCCTGTTAGGTAAGAGCAATTATCGTCATATTACAGATGAGGAAACTCATCTATAGATAAATGACTTGCCCAAAGTAACACGGTTAGTAGGTATCTGAGAGCAGTTTTGAATTTAGGTCTTCTTGATTCCAGCCCTAGCACTCTATTCACTGTACTATCTAGATACTTCCATTTATTGTGAAAGTAATAAATATCTGTTCTTTCATTATCCTATAGTAGTAAGGAAGATTAAATAAGACACTTGAAGTAAATTGCTCTGTAACTATAAAGTGCTATATACATTTGAGTATGGTTGGGAAGCACAGTTATTCCTCTATTCTGCTACATATTTTGATTCCCTGTTGCCTGCCAGATCAAGGCTTAATTCTTCTGTCTGACATTCAAAATCCTCCAAAATCTGGCTTTACCCTACTTATCTAATTGTTATTCCACTAATCCTGAATGCCAACCTTCTATTCTTCTCTGT
Source organism: Petaurus breviceps papuanus (assembly GCF_028583685.1). NCBI lineage: Eukaryota > Metazoa > Chordata > Mammalia > Diprotodontia > Petauridae > Petaurus > Petaurus breviceps. The sequence goes on along the minus strand of NW_027185697.1, from coordinate 1,777,282 downwards.
CTGTCTCTGACTCTTTCTCTCTGTGTTTCTCTGTGTCTTTCAGTCTCTGTGTGTGTATCTCTCTCTATCTCTATTTCTCTCACTCACACACATATAGACACATACAAATCACATCACATCTTCAGTATTTACTTTGCTCATGGTAAAGGAGAAGGCATTCCCTTGCACATGAGAATCTCTCAAGTACTTAATGGTCATTAACTATCATAACCCCCATGAATATTCTCTCCTCTTTTGCTCATGCTTCAAAAGTTCTCTCCTTTCTTATCATCCCAGTTCTTTTTTTAAAAAATAAATTTATTTATTTTTAGTTTTCAACATTCATTTCTACAAGATTTTGAGTGACAATTTTTTCTCCCAGTCTTTCCCCTACCCCCACCCCAAAATAGCAAACCTACTGAATACCCCTTCCCCCAGTCTGTTCTCTCTTATATCCTCCCCCATCACCCCACTAACTTTCTAGTAGGGCAAGATGGATTTCTATACCCCAGTGCCTGTATATCTTATTTCCCAGTTGCATGTAAAAAACAATTTTTTAAACATTTATTTTTAAAACTTTGAGTTCCAGACTTCTTTCCCTTCTTCCCTCCTCACCTACTCCCACGGGGAAGATGATAAGCAATTCAATATAAGCAATTGTAGTTATATAATGAAAGACTAACTATATTTGCCCCCATCCTATCCTGCCCCCCACTTATTCTATTTTCTCCTTTGACCCTATCCTTTTACAAAAATGTTTGCTTCTAACTACCCTCTTCCCCAATCTGCCCTCTCTTCTATCATCCCCCCTCTTATCCCCTACCCCCCTATTTTCCTGTATGGTAAGATACGCAATTGGGTGTATATGTTATTCCCTCCTTAAGCCAAATTCAATGAGAATAAGGTTGTCCCATTCCCTTCACCTTCCTGCTCTTCCCCTCCACTGTAACAGTTTTCTCTTGCCTCTTTTATATGAGATAATTTCTCCTAATCTAGCTCTCCCTTTCTTCTTTTCCCAATAAATTCCTCTCTCACCTCTTAATTTTATTTCTTTAGATATCATCCTTTCATATTCAACTTAGCCCTCTATGTATACATGAATGTACACATACCCACACTCACATATATATTTATGTATTTATATACACATACACCTTCCTATAAATATATATATATATGTATACATATATACCTATATATTCCCTTCAACTATCCTCATACTGAGAAAAATATTATGAGTTACAATTATTGTTTTTCCATGTAGGAATTTAAATAGTTCAACTTTAATAAGTTCCTTATATGATCCCAGTTCTATTCATCCTTTAAGACCTGACTGAAGTCTTGTCTCCACCATGAAGTCTTCTCAGCCCACATTATTCTTCCTCTCTTTGATATTTTGTGGTATATCATAGAACTATGATATCTCAAGGTTTGAAGAAACCTCATATCCCAACTAGTACCAGAATAAGAATCCCTTCCAAAACATGCCTAATAAGAGACCCTTTACAGGAATACTTGCAGGGAAGGGGATCCCTCAATTTCCCAAAATAGTCCCTTTTACTTTGCAATAGTTCTAACCACTCCTAAGTATTTAATTGACATCAAGTCATAATTTGCCTCTTTGCAACTGCCAGACATTATTCTTTGTTATGGCCACTGGGGAAAAAGACCATCAAATCTAATCCCATTTCTACAAGATAGTCCTTCAGATCATTGAAGACAGTTCCTGCCCTGCCTTCACCACCTTGAGTCTTTGTACATGTATATTTACCCAAATCATAGTTATATCATGAAAGACTAACTATATTTCCTTCCATCCTATCCCACCCCCCACTTATTCTATTTTCTACTTTGACCCTATCCTTTTACAAAAATGTTTGCTTCTAACTACTCTCTCCCCCAATCTGCCCTCTCTTCTATCATCCCCCCTCTTATCTCCTACCCCCCTATTTTCCTGTAGTGTAAGATATCCCATTGGGTGTGCATGTTATTCCCCCATATTTTACATTCCCATTTCCACCAATGTACACTAAAGTGATATGGACTCAAGACCATTCACGTGGATTTATAATATGCTCTGTAGCAATAAAAAGTTGCTTCTATATTCTCTTGTACCATTCTCTCATTTGTGTGTGTGTTTTCTTCACAACTAGATTGAGCTCTTTGACCTCATTCAACAGGCATTAAATGTAATGATACATCCCCCATGATGACTAACCATAGTATGTATTTAATCCTAGCATGTTCATTGGACCACCCAACAAAGCCCTTCCCCTTCTCTTTAAACCCTGGTTCTATTGAAGAATGTCACTTTCACTGAACAGTGCAATTCACATCAGAAAAAAATCCATACTTTCTGCATATTTACCAGCTAATTAGAATGCCTTCTCACTCCAACCAGCAGGACATAAATGTCATATTCTTATATTTAATATCCCTATTTATTTGCTATGTGTGTGTCTACATAATTTTACTAATAAATTTGATGTATCTCGAAGTGCAAAGTGTAACTATTTCTAATTAGTTTGATCAAAGATCACATATTCATTGCTGAGTAATGGAAATTATGCTAATAAAAATTCTATTGCTTCTGACAGTGGGAAAAATGACTGTACTTTCATTCAGCCCTCCCTGTCTTTGGGAGAAACATTTCTGTAGGATGTATTTATAAGGGCACATAAATGCATATATAGTCACAGTTTATAATGTTCTTAAAGTCTCTTTGGTGGCTGAGGTCTGACAGCACGTTCATGCTGTGGACTCTTATCTTTATTCTCCTTCCCTCCTTCCTAAGCTCATCCATTGAGAGTTTAACCCTTGCATTATGTTGAGAGTAGATGAACCCACACAGCTGCATCCTGAAAGAAATCACACCAGTCCCAATAGAAATCAGGTGATGAGATGTCAAGTCTATCTTTGATTTCCTGGAGACAACATCTGAATATTCAAGGGACATTTTGGTTTCTGTTAAGTTAGATGGAGTGATAGAAAATGCCATGGGATACCTGCTAGACTTGTCTACATTTAGGGAAGGCCACAGGGTATAATTTAAAAAGTAGTCAAACAGGCATAATCATCAGTGTTCAAGGCAGCTCGTGGGAGTTGAGAGTAATTAAAAGAGCATTGGAACTAAAGGCTTAGAATTTGAGAGCTAGAGGGTATATTATAAAACACCACATAGAAGTCCCTTATTTTAGTGAGTCCTAGAGCAGTTACAATGTGCCCAAGGTCACACAGAATAGGGGTTCCAAAAATAGGATTTTAATCTTCTCTGTGCCATATAATAATTATGTGACCTAAGGAAAGTTCTCTATCCTCTCTGGTCACTAGCTTCACTCAGGAAATTGGAATAATACTTACTTGCTTACTAGTATGGTGTGGAGGAAAGACCCTTGGATATGAAGTCTGAAGACCTGAGTTTAAATCCTATCTTTATTGCTTATTGTCTGTGTAACCTTGGACAACTCACTTAATCAGTATGAGCTCAGTTTCATCCAACTAAAATGAAAGTATTGGACTGACTAACCAAGAAGATTATTTTAAGGTCTAAAATTTATAATCCTGTTCTACCTAGTGAAGGTACAAGGGAAAGAACTAAGCAAAAATGAGTCCTGGAAATCAGAGAGAACTCAGGAAAATGGACATTTGCAAGTTCAGGCTATTATAGCACCTGCTTCTGCCTCTGCTGTGATTCAGACCGAACTTATGCTTTTTTACTCTAAGTTGTAAGAATATATGAGTGGCTCCATTGCCCAATGGAACTCTGCAATGTGTGAAGGCCCCTTTGTCAGTTATGATCTTTGCTACCTGGGAAGGGGGGAGAGTTCACCCTCAAATAGCTGATATTTATATCGTACTTTAAGATATGCAAAGGACTTTACACCCATTGTCTCATTTGGCCTTCATCACCTCAACCCCATAGGTAATATCAAGAATATCATCAGAGTAATGGTAAATAGCAGGAGCAGAAATCATAGAATCTGATAATCTGAGTGTCCAAAGGGACCTCAGAAGGAAACTAGTGCAATCGGCTCCTGAGCAGAATTCCCTCTGATCCAACTGGTGGTCTTTTAGCTCTTGTTGGAAGACCCAGAATAACAGGTATTCCACTACCATGTGGGACAACTCACCCTACTTTTGGATAGATTTCATTATTCAGAACTTAGTTTACCACTGCCATCAAACCCCGATTTGTATTTTTGTAAGTTTTACCCATTGTTCCTAATTCTTTCCTCTAGTCTCAAGCAGACCAATTCCATTCCATTTGTCATAAGTTATTCTTTCAGAAGGACTTGACAGATAGCTCTCATATAACCTCTGTTTTTTTTTTCTCTGTGCTATGGGTCTCCAATTTCTTCAAACACTCTCCATATGATTGAATGTAAGACCTTTCTCTGTCTCTTTTCCTCTGTCCTTGCTAAAATGTGTCATCCAGAACCGTACACTAGACTTTAGAGATGCTCTAGGAATCACCAAACACAATGGAATGATCCTTTCCTAGTACTGGACACTAAGACATTTGAATGCAGGGCTCCCGTGACTCCGTGTCCATCGTTATTTCTCCTAAACACACTTCCTGGATAGTTCTCTTCTATATTCCCCTCATACCGATTTTATGCATTTGGAAACTGATGCCAATAGAGGTCACGAACTCTCTCAAAGTTAAATAGCCAATAAGCTCAAAGCTGAGGCCTGAACCAATGACTCTTGACATCAAATCAATTTTTCCAGTATCCCATAGAAGCTTCATCTTCTTTCTTCAATTTTCTCTTGAGGCAGAAATCAGAAATAGATTTTAAGCCAAGGCAATGACTGGCCTTATGACACTCTGCTAGACACCTTTCTCCAAGGTGGCACGTAGCCATTAATCAACAAACTAAGCCAAGTCAACTTCGATGTCACATGACTGCAGTGCATTCAGTGGGTCCATAGGAGATCAGGAAATGGAGGAGGAGAAGATTTCATAGAGGAGAGCAGACATTAGCTGTAATATAATTCCTGATTCTTTACTGGTGATTCTTTTAACACATTACATGTGACTTCCTTATGACACGTTCTCCAGCAGAAAATCAAGCCAGCATTCCTAGTAAGTTGACATCTTGTCTTTCTGAGTTATCTCTAATAACTTTGTATATTGTCACCTGCCCTTGTCTCCTGATTTCTTCATGCCATCTTTCCCAGTTTTTCTATTCCACTAGAGGGTATAGCAAAGTACAGTTAGAAAGACAATGACACTAGAGTCAAATCCCATCTCTTACCTTACCACCCATGTAACTTTGAGTGAGTTGCTTAAACTCTCTGAACTCTCATCACTTACAAAATGAAATGATTGGACTATATGGTATCTCTACATCCTTTGAGCTATCTATCTAGGAACTTGTGATCCATTTATCCTAATTTTCTCTCAGTAACCTGTTCAGGTTGGGTTCTGCTCATGCCTGTTCCTTTGGATTTACCATTTCCAAATTCTTCCCTGCTTTCACAGCTTGACAACACTGTTGTCATACAAAATAGCTTCCCACAGGAACTCCTCTAAAGCCCTGGCACAGCTGTTGTTGCCAGCTGTTAACCCACGCTTCGGCTGGTATCCAGCAAGTTGGGACTTGAAGGACGGATAAGATCAGAGCAGCTGAACTTTAAATTGTACTGTGTGAGTCCAGCCTTCTGCATAACCCCAGAGGAATGAGGTTCACAAACTTTAAGAGACATAATAGCCCCAACCAATTTATACTACCATGCTCCAATGAGTCTGGGTGAAAGTCATAAGGATGGGTGACAGTATGACTAAGAGTGGCTTTGTAAAATGAGACAGCCCAGACTGGAATTGGACTCAACAGCAAAAAAATAATCTTCAGAATCTTAGCAAAATGAAATTGCATAAAGGTAAGGCAAAGGCCACCTTGCCATGAATAGACTGCTTTGGGGGTGAGAGACAGTGGAGGGATTAAATTAAAGGCTAAATGATGACTTTAGGGTTCATTGTTAAGGGAGTTCTTTTTCTATTATTCTGTGATTCTGTCATTGTACGTCTGATCAGAGGGGCTTAGCTGCTGGCATATCCTTACACCTTCTGGCTGTCTTCTTTGTACTGTACATTCCCAGAGGGCTTTAGAACACAGAGAAAGTTAGACAAAAAAAAAAAACACTGAATAAATCAGACTCCATAATCTACAGCGTTGCTCATCATCAAACTCTTGAAAATGGAGTTATGAAGCTTCAAGGATTGTTGTTTCAAAACAGGAGAATGAATAATGACTTCTCCCTTTCCATGAGATCAGGTTGGTTGAATGCATTGTACATCTTCAAATCAGGATCTGTGCTGACTCAAGAAGAGACAATGGGGTCATAGCCCAAATGGAATTTTAGTTCACATAGTGGGGTGGGAAGACCAACAAATACTCATCACTCCCATCTAACATGATACTTTGATTTTTTAGGACTCTAGATGAAGAACCGGAAGGGACCTCGTAGGTCATGAAATCCAACCCCTCATTTTACGGATGGCAAAACTAAGACCCAGAGAATTTAAGTCAATTCTCCAGCCTCAGATAGACAATATGTGTCAAACATTATTCCTAATTCCAGCTCTACCTCTCTATCCCTTACACAACCATTCCTTTTAAATCTATTTAAAGTGGAGGTAGTGTTGGTGGATGATATTCTGTTTGCAGATGATTGTGCACTCAATGCAGCCTCTGAAACTGAGATCCACCAAAGTACAGATCAGTTCTCTGCTGCTTGTGCTAACTTTGGCCTAACAATTAACACCAAGAAAACACAGATGCTCTATCAGCCTCCACCACACACTGATACATGGAAGCATCAGTTACAGTAAATGGAGAAGTTTTGAATTCTGTGAATAAGTTCACTTACATTAATAGTGTACTTTCCAAAGATGTACACCTTGATAATGAGGTTGACATATGTGTTGACAGAGCTATCTCAGTGCTGGGAGTCCCTGAAGGAAAGTATGGGAGAGAAGAAGACTGACTGCTAAAATGAAGGTCTACAGAGCTGTTGTGTTCACTTCATTGTTGTATCTCTGTAAAACCAGGACAGTCTACCAGCACTATGCAGGGAAACAGAATCCCTTCCATTTGAATTGTCTTAGGAAGATGCTAAAGATCACCTCACAGGATAATGTACCAGACCCTGACCCAGGTCCTTACTCAAACTAAACTGCCAAGCATTCAAATTCTGCTTCAGAGAGTTCAGTTCCAATGGGATGGCCTCGTTGTCCATATGCAAAATGTACACTTGCCAAAAAGACAGTTTTATGGAGAACTCACACGAGGCAAGCGTTCACATTATGGTCAGAAGAAGCAGTACAAGGACACTGTCAAGATTTCTCTTAAGAACTTTAGAATTGATTGTGTGACATGGGAGCCAGTGTCACAGGACCACTCAGCATGGCATGCCCATATCAGAGAAGGTGTTGTGCTCTAGGAGCAAAGCAGAATTGAAAGAGTTCAAAGGAAACACAGGATGTACAAATTTAGAGTATCCACCCCAAATGTTCACACAAACTATTTGTGCCCAACCTGTTGTAGAGCATTCTGAGCTGGTATTGGTCCGATCAGCCAGTCAGACACACTGAAATTTGACTCTAGCACAGTGATGCCATTTTGGTCCTCTTCAAGAACAAATGACAACAACCACCCAACCAATCCAATTTGCATTTAATATTGTGCATTTTAATTATGTTTGTGCTTCATCCTTTTGCTAGACTTTGAGAACTTCAAAGATGTTTACCTAGATAAAATTGATGTAATCTAGATTAGAACAGTACCATAAACACAGTAGGTATTTAACAAAGGTTGATTGTAAAGAAAAAGGGGGGAAATAGTGGCCATAAACTGACGAACTGCTAAACAAATAGTGTTACTTGAATATAATGGAATAATGCTGTTCTATAAGAAACAATGTATATAAAAAATTCAGAGCATAGGAAGAATTATATGAACTAGTACAATCAGTTCACCAACATTTATTAAGAATCTACTACATGCCAGGCAGTATGCAAACTTTAGGGGATACAAAGTGAGTCAAAAGACGAGTCCCGTTTCTACCCTTTTCTCAAGGAGCTCACAATGTAATTGACAAGAAAATTTGAAGCAAAGCAAACAGAACCAGGAACACAATATACAGAATCACTAAACAGGGTAAATAGAACAGACATAAAAATGAATTTGAACACTTTTAACAAATCAATAATCAGTCAAAACTTTTTTATCATGAAAACATGCAGAAGAGGGTACAATTGGCAACATAGGCTACTCACCTCCCTGTACTTCAGTTTTTCTATCTGTAAAAAAAAAGATACTTGTCTAGATGTTCAAGGTCTGGCCCAGGTCTACATTGTAGGATCTTATGGCCTATATAAGTATAAGTACATGCAATGGGGGGAGGGGGCGGCACGCAAAGGGAAGGAAGCATTTGGCGTCCTTCACTTCCATTCCTCTTTTAGTGGTAACCCTTTGATTTCCGCACTTCTGGATTCAGGGAAAAACACTTTGGTGTATCCTATTCACTCACCTCTCTAAGCTTTCTATAGGTCTTCTCGTCTTCCCAACTACAATGTACCAAATGTGGAAAAGGCTGCCTCAGGAGTCACTGTGTTCACTTTCATTCTTTAAATGTACACTGGACGGCCACTTTGGAGGCATATTGTACAGAGGATTATTTTTCAAGTGCACATCAGTTGAATAACCTCTAATGTCCCTTCTCTTTTCCTCAGATCCTATAACTCTGATTCTTTAAAAATCGTGGTGGATGAGGTGGCATATTTCCATGCTGGTTGTTGTGGGTATAGGACCATATCAGTCTCTTGCTCACATTCTTTATTATGATACATTTATGGACAGGAGTTAAGCAGCTCTTCATACAATGATGCTTTATTGTCACAAACGCTTCTGCATAAGTACATTTGGGAATTCACTACAATGAGTAAATACTTGAACTGCAATGGAAAAAAAAAATACCATCCTTTCAATTCCTCAGTGACTGTAGCCTACATATTCAACATACATCCAACTTGTGTGATAGATAATACCATGCCAAGATGTTGGGAGACTACAGGATAGGGATGTCTAACACCTAGGACCCAATCAGAGGTCTTGAGATATATAACTGGAAAGAATCTGAGAAATCATTTAATTATACCTGTACAGGAAAAAAAGAATCCCTCCTACAACATACTCAACAAGGGATCATCCAACCTCTGCTCAGATAATATGAAAACACTACCTCTTAAGGAAGTCCATTCTACATTTGGGTATCTTTACCTGTTAAGAAGTTTTCGTTCAGGTAATATTTACTTCTCAGCAACTTTCACCCATTGCTCCTAGTCCTGGCCAATGATGATGATGGTGGTGGGGTGGTGATGATAGCAACAATGGCAACAACTAATCTTTATGTAACAATTTAAGTTTTATATATTGTCATGCATTTTACATGAAACCACATATGGTCTCATTTGACCCTTACAACAACCCTGTATCATTGTACCCATTTTATCAGTGAGAAAGTTGTGACTGAAAAAAGTGAAGACTGATGATACTGAAGTCAGTATCTAGGATCCAATGTTATTTTGGATGTGCTGCTTGTGTGACCTAAGGTGAGACTTTTAACCGCCCAGGGCCCAATTTCCTCATCTCTAAAATATGGCAGTTGGAATAAATACCCTTCCAGCTGTAGGTCCATGATTCTGTGAGATGTCCAGGATCCTACAGGTAGTAAGCGTCTGATGCAGGATCCAAGTCCAGCAAATTTTCTACCATACCGTAAACACTAAATTCAGAATGAGAAGACAAAAGTTTGAATTGCACATCTCCCATTTACTACTCATGGGATGTTGAGCAAGTCACTTCAGTTTTCTTGATCTGTTTCCTCAGCTGTAAAATTAAGAGAATTGGAATCAATGACCTCCACCTTCTCACTATGTTTATGATACTATGCCCAAAAAGACTACTATATCTTCAATGTCACAGCCCTTCAAGTACTTGAATATAGCTTTTATGCCTCCCTCATCCCAAGTCTTCTTATTTCCAGGCTAAATATATGCATTTCCATCAACCAGACCTAGTTATGTGATGGCCTAGAGGCCCTACACAATCCTGGTCATCATACCCCTATGATCTCAGAGAATTAGGCTTAAAATAAATATGTGTTCTTTTCTCCAAATTCCACACATATATTGAAGACAAGAAAGCTTTTCTTTTTCTCTTGAGTCCCTTAGCTGAACAGTATCTGAGAGCCCCAGAAGGATAGAACTCTGGGGGCAGAGGCCTCCCTGGTGCTCATTAGTGTGTACTTTCATTCAATCTCTAAAAGCAAAAAGAATGAAGGAAGAAAGCCCTGGGGGCCCTTCACTACAATGCATTTAGAAGAGAGCAGAGGTTTTCCTCTTGTAGTTAGGAAATAGAATCTCAGTTTTATTCCTTATCAAAGTATGAAAGTATGGCTTGTAAAATAATGTCTCAGAAGCACAGAGAGGAAGACATTAAGTAACTCATCTTCACTCACAATTGGAGAGAGAGGACTAGAATTCAGCTGGGCTTACTGCTGAAAAGGTACCACTTGCTCTAGCACATCAAAAAACTATCTAATGCAGAAAATGAGAGAAGGATAGAATCTTTGGCCACTCTGAGGGAGATCCGTCCTTTTTTATACCCAGAAAAGCACATGCTCTGTGCCATGGGGGAACTGACTATTGAGGGCCCAATCCTTAGAGTATGTTTTGATTTTCTACTAAGTTGTTCAGAGCATGCACTGATATTATCTTCCCACTGCTAGTCAACATGAAATTTTGGAAAGGTGGTTTCTGGTTAAAATGACTCAGAGCTGATACAATATGATAATCAAAAGTCTTCCTTTTTTTGCTAAGCAATCAGGGTCAAGTGACTTGCTCAGGGTCACACAGTTAGAAAGTGTCATGCATCTGAGGTCAGGTTCTCTCAACTCCAGGGCCTATGCTCCATAAAAAGTCTTCTACGGGTGGCCAGGTAGCACAGCGAGTAAGAGCACCGGCTCCAGTGTCGGGATGACCTGGGGATCGAATCCAGGCTCAGACACTTAGCACCACACCCAGAAATAACTGGCCGTGTAACCTTGAGCAAGTTACTTAACCCCGATTGCTTTAAAAAAAAGGTCTTCTAACTGGCTACAGATCTGGAAGAATCAATGACTCAGAGTTACTGAGCAAGAACTGAATTGCAGTGTTTGTCTTTTTTTTTTTAATTTCCTGGTGGCAAATGAAGCAAAGATTGGTATGAATTGTTGAATGGTTGGAAGGGAAATTACTCTTACTCCCACCTGACCAGCAGATGTCCATGGGCACATGATACCTCTGTTCCTTTTCTGTTTATTTCTTGATTTTTGATGAATGTATATTTCAAGAGGGGCATATATATGCCCTTCTCTGTTTTCATGAAGACACCATCTGATCAGCTGTTGCCTACACTTTTTCAAGAGCCCCATATATATGTCCCCCCCTCCAGTCCATCTTCCACACAGTTTCCAAGGGAGAATTCCAAAGTTATTTTTCTAAATTGCAGGTCTAACCATGTCACCTCCCTACTCAACACAATCTGTTGGTTGCCTATTAATTCTTGGATCAGATTTAAGCTATTCTGTACAGCTTTTAAATGGAGAAGGAGATGGCAAACCATTCCTGTATCTTTGCCAAGAAAACCCCAAATGGAATCACAAAGAGTCAGACATGACTGAAATCACTGAACAGCTACAACAAAAACAGCCTTTAAAACAACTTTATCCCAACACACTTTTAAAGTCTTATACATTCCTCTCCTTCCCGGATTCTAAGTTGCAATCATACTGGCCTTCTCCTTCCTGACACTGGGGACTCCATCTCCTTCCTCCCTATCTTAATATGTTAGTTACCATGCCTGGCTAAAATACACTCCTGGGATGGCTAGGTGCCACAGTGAATAGACACCAGCCCTAGAGTCAGGATGACCTGAGTTCAAATCTCTGTCCTCAGACACTTAACTCAAAAAACTAGCCATGTGACCTTGGGGCAAGTCACTTAACCTACCTCCCCACCTCCAAAGGAAAATAAATAAAATAAAATACACTCCTGCCTCACCTCTCCCTTTTACAATACCTTGGTTGTTTCAAGATTGTGTTTAAGCATCTTCTTCCACATCAAGCCTTTCTCCCAGCCCCTTTCCTTCCTCCAAGAAAATTTACCTTGTATCTCTTTTGTATATGTTTTAAATAGGCTTTCTTGGGTATATGCTATCATTTTCTAACAGAATTTAAGTTTCTTGAGCACAAGCACTGTTTTATTTTTATCTTAGTGTCTCAAGCACAGTGCCTGGAACATGATAAGCATTTTAATAAAAATTTACTTATTAATTGATTCAATCAAATTGAATAGTAGTTGATGTTTATGTAGTGTTTGAAAACTTACCAAAACATTCTACATGTATAAAAAGCATGTGATGTTGGCAATATTGTGCCTGTTTCACAGATAAAGGAAAATGAGGTACAAAGACTTAAGGCTATTCCCCCATAACATATAGCTAGTGCTTATCAGATATGGGACTTGTTACATGGAGGAGGAGGATATTAGAAACAAAAGATCACTCAGAGGTTAGAAAACCAACATCTGGGAAGTCTGAGATACAGAAAAGCTCAGAAAACAGGCTCTCAATGTTCTGACTGTTCTTGTTAGATAGCTGAATGTGTCCTTCAGAAATGTAGCCTGCCCAGCCCAGATGCCATGTAGTCAGGTGGAAAGCAGTAGCAAGGATTTATGGTTTAAGCAAATTACTTCCAGAAGTCATGTTTCCAAACTATTAGTGTGGAACAAATAGTCTGGAAATCTGGGGACAGAACTTTGGCGTAACTGGTGAAATCACATATTTTCCTTTGATAGTGGTAGCTTCTCATCTCCTTGGAAATCCATTTTTTCCATCTAGGTGCAGTGTACTTGGAAAAAAAACCTTTCACTTGGTATATTAATAGATCAATTTGATCCCAAAACGAAAGCCCTACCCCATTATACTCATATTCACCCTTTTTCTCAGTGAGTCAAGGCCACATGAATCCTTGGGAAACACTTTCTCTTTTGTGTACTGTTGATCAGATTTCTATTTGATCTCAACTGCAGAGAATAAAGATTTTGTTGAAAAGTCTTTTGAAATGACTGCAGGTAGTATAGAATGATGATGCAGGAGACATCAGCTAAAACCTGGGCAGAAAGTGCTGATTCTCCTTCTGGACATTGTGACAGCACTTATCAGGCACCTGGGAGAAAAGTGTGTGTGTGTGTGTGTGTGTGTGTGTGTGTGTGTGTGTGTTGGGAAAGGGCACAGGCATTCATTAAAATGACTCAGTAATATTGCTAGAAATTAATTACTATAAATAAAATTACTATAAATTAATATTACAATAAATATGAGAAAGACAGTGGCTTAGTAGATAGAATGCATTCCTTTGAGACAGAAATACTCTGACACCTGCTTTGTAACTCACTGTCATCTAAACACTGAGCTTCAAGTAACTCTCTAAGACTAATCAAAGAAGTTGCAGAAGTGTTATGATCTGCATATGCAGAAGGAATAACATTCACAAAATCACAGAACTTTGACAATTTCTTTGTGATACACACTTAATACTGTCCTAGGCAATATAAGACAAATATGACACATGGAGATACAACCAGCAGTACTAGACACCATCTGATTAATGCCTCCACTAATGTCCTATTGTACTTGAGCATGGGACAGAGGTGATCTTGAACTCTAGAAAACTATGCCACCATCCAGTGCAGTCTAACTGGTCTTTCCAAGTCACAAATGTTTCAAGTATAGACCCAAAGGTAGACTCTAAGTATATAGTCCAAAGAAGAGTCTCACTAATTGGCCAAAAGGAAATTCATTGTTTTGGCTCTCAACTCATGAAAATGGTCTTCTAAAGCATAGTGGGCTAATAATCTACACTGGTAGAGAGGAGACACACAACAATGAAAACAAGAATATTTGAAATATTAAGATGTATGAATAACTACTCAATGAAAGGAAAAGACAATAAATGCCACATAGGTCCAGAAGAAGGAGTGGAGAAGCAACTAGGGGGTGTAGTGGATAGTGCACTAGTCTTGGAGTTAGGAAGATTTTAGTATAAAATATACATCAGATACCTACTAGCTGTGTCACCCTGGCAAGTAACTTAACCAGTATCAGACTAAGCTTCTTTAGCTATATAATGAAGATAATAAGGACACCTACCTCCCAGAGTTTTTGAGAGGATCAAATACGACCCCCCCATATAATATATATAAGAATATATAAATATATAAATTCAATTAAACCTACACACATATATATGAATGTATGTATATATATATACATATACATATAGCTTTACAGATATTAAAGTGCTAACCCTAAAATGCTAGCTGCTGCTGCTGCTGCTACTACTACTACTACTATTGCTATAACTACTTCTACTATTATTACTGCTACTTCTAATACTATTACTACTTTTATTACTACTACTACTATTAGCTACTAGTAGTAGTATAAACTGAAGTGTTCAGAAAAGTTTTCCTGGAGAAGTGTGTATAAAGGATGGAGGAGAGCATAATATTAAAAAAACAAAACTTAGTCCACACCATGCCACTCCCCCCACAATCTGGCAATCACATAGATTTTTAAACATTTGCATGTATAATGCCATGTAATCAAATGTGTTAATACATTCAACAGCTTTACTACCATATGTGGAATTTAAAGTTTCCCCTGTATTGGCTTGGTTTTCAGGTCAAGTGTTAAAACCCAGAGCTTGTGAATCCCACTTGTGGGATGGACTTGTTTACATGAAAAGAGAGGGCTGAACTGGGAGGAGCTGGTGCCATGGATTTAGAGAGGCACAAAGCAGAGGAAGAGAGGCAGAAGAACTTTTGGAAGCAGCATCATGGAGGCAGAGAGACAGAGAGAGGATTGCTGAGGGCCAGTTCGAGTTGCCCAGGACTTTTGAGAGCTGCCACCCAGAGCTGCCAAGGACTGAGGAGAGATGGCTGTGATGCTGGTACTTTGTCTGTTTTGATGTTGTTTTGCCAGATTTGTCCACTGGTGAAGGACAGTGCTGTTGTTGCAGAGGTTCTGGAACCTTGCTGTTGTTTCAGAAGCTCTGAAGAAGAATTGTCTTGTTGTATGTTTGCAGAAATCCTGAAAGAGGGTCTTGATGATGTTTTCAGGGGTCCTAAGACTGTTCTGCAGACATAGAATGAATTAATGAGGACATTGGCAATGTATCTTGTGGCCTTGTTAAGATTTGTCTCCCCAGGAACAGAGATTGCAGAGAACTTGCCTCGGGTCAAGATGAAGAAAAGACTTCTCTTTGGGTATTAAATGTTGTGATGATATCTTAACCTTGCTGTAGCTCAGAGGTAGATGGCCTTTGTGCTCTCTACTGCCCCTTTTGAGAAGATGCTTGGCATTAACTGATTATAATTGTAATTCAGTTGTGATCCAGAAGTGTGAAACTTTTGACTTTTTTTGTGCTCTGTGACTGACCAAATGAATGTTGTATTTTGTTTATGATTGGAAACTAATCTCCATTTGAGAAGAGGGACTTTGTGATTGACTAAATGAATGTACTGTACAGGGATGGAGTAGTACTTGGAAATTATTGAATTATACTTGGTGAACACTGTATTTTGATTTTCTCTGTTCTTAATTTGTCACTGAATAAAATGGAGAGCTGCTATGCTGGTATTCTGAACCTTGGAAGTTGCCTTTGTTTGGTATTACACCGTAAAACAATATATAAATGCTAGCTATTATTATTAATAATAATAATCCTGACAATTAATTGACAAATGAATGAATAGTTGGAAGGATGAATGAAGAAATGAATGGATTTTTAAAAGACACCAAACACTGGGCTAATTACTACAGATATACATATAAAAGCAAATATAGCCCCTTACCTCAGGGCCATTGTATTCTAATAATGGAAACAACATATAGAGGGGTATGGTGGCCAAGTAGGGGACGAAATATGAAAAGTAACATGATGCACTCCAAAAAAAGACTGATCTTAGTCAGAAAGCTTGGATTCGAGTAGGTCTGCCCCATCAATCAACCATTCTGTCAACAAGCATTTACTAAGTACCTAATATGAATCAACCACATACTTGTAGGAAGTCACCTAATCACTCCAGTGTACACCCTCAGCTGGAAGATTTAACTGTCATGACAAGCCCAAGAGATAATCTAGGAATCCGGGAAAATAGGTAGGGATTTGTAGTCACTTGGTACTATATAAATATCATTAAGTACATTTATTTGAATTTGATATTAAGACAAATTCAATCCAACCTATAATCTGGAATGCTCATTTCTTTGGAGCTCCTCTATGTGGTGTCCTGAAACCTAGAGACCTAGACTATGTAGACATAAAAGGCTGTAGAGATAACAGGGATGGAGAAGTGCAGAAGTGGGATTCAGTGAAACCTGAGTTCAAATCAGACTGGATGCACTTGCTTGACCTGTAGTTCTGGACACACTATTTAACCTTTCTGAGCGTCAGCTTGCTCATTTCTAAAAGGGGATATGAAAGAGGACCAACCTTACAAGATTATTTTGAGGACCAAATAAAATAAATATGCAAATCAATAAGCAAGCTTTGAAAGCACTACATGCATTTGAATATTATTATTATTTATGGTTGTTGTTGTTATATCTGTCCCAGGCAGCTGAATTCACAGTGGGCATGACCACAGATGGATTCTGTAAATCACAGATGTCACCTTCCTATGGCACAATACATTTCCCATTAAAAAAGAAGTGCCCCAGTAAAGTCTTTAAATCATTCTCTACCTTCTCAAGAGAAAAAAAAATGGAACGTTTAAATTATAATGAGCAGAGAGTTCCAGAAAAACACGTATTTTTAGCTTTGGTTTCTCAATTGAAATTTTATTCACATGTTGACAAAGAGATGCCATGGCCCAGATTGGAAACCAAGCTCTCATCCAAACACTGGAGCCTTGGGATTCATTGCCAATATCCGTCACAACCTGGATTCTTTGTTTACTTGTTATTTTGTGAGATGCTTTCATGCTTTCTGTCTGCTTTGTGGCCTTTTGTTGAAATCCAAGCTGTCCAAAAATGTAATCTTCATCACCCAACTCCCTGATGACAGCCAGCTTGGAAAATTCCAAACAAACCCTCCACACAAAGGCATTATACACGGGTGGCATTTGAAGGAAGAGGGGCATTCTCTGAGCTTGGTGATTTTGAAATTGATCATTGATCTGTAGCTCCCATTTTGTCTGCTAAACCTCAAATTCATCTTTCCAATTGCTGGTTTTTTTTTTTTTCAACAATAGAGTCACACTAACATTATCACAAGCACATATGCAAATCATAGGACCATCCTGGGAAATGGAGACTTGTTGACTATGTAAGCCAAGAAAGGGCATATTCTCTTTCTGGAGTTGCACAAGGTATTTTCCCAATGTGATTATTGCTTTTGTACTTGTGGTTCGTGATAATAATAGTAGTAACATTTACATAGCACTTAATGGCTTACACAGCATTTTATATATGCTATCTCATTTAATCCACACAAGAATACTGTGAGGTACAATCCTTGCTGTCCTTATTTTACAGAAGAGGAAACAAGAGAGAGGTCAAGTGATTTACCAGCTATTAAATGTCTGATAAGGAATTCAAATTCAGATCTTCCTGACTGCGATGATATATCCACTACAACATCTGACTGCATCATACCTTCATTAGCAACTTCTTTTCTATATTTAGATAAGACATGATGTCTTCAATATTCTAGACACACCAGAAGTAACATATAAATGGAGTTTGTCCCCATCTTGGGTCAGAGGCTCAATCACTTTAGTTTTGTTGACTGGTTAGTGCCTTCATTCCCAAAGGATAAATTCAATTAAACATTTTTGATGATATTTTTGCTCACGAAATGGACCAAATAATTATATAAATATTAATAGTTAATATCCAAGTGAAGAAGGAATTTATAATTGTTTAAATTCAGTGAAACCAGCCATTAGATTTTGTCTATTGTACAAATCCTCTTTTGAGATAGTTGACTTGAAGATTGTTCTCAACTCCCCAGTGATAGATGGATCTCAAAGGCCTTGCTTAATGACATAAGTTTTAATCTCTTGATACCCTGGACTTCAGTAAAACTAGATAAAGGTCTGCAGGAAACAATTTAGAGATATTAAAATAACAGAGTAATGAGTTGTCTACTTCAAAACATCAAATGACCTGTGATCCCATTAATTTAAGTACTCCCTGCAATGGTATACATCACAACCCATCCATTCTTCACCATCCTGTGTGACTTTTTGCCATGTGCATTCCTTCCAATGGAGTTAAAATAACTCAAGCTACATGTGTTAGTCATAGCTTTTCTATTAACCACCTGTTTGATTTTGGAAAAGTGTATCTTCATATCTGAGAATCTTCATTTCTGAGAATTTTTATAAAGTGACAGAGCTAAACTAGATGGCTTTCCAAACTCTGGACTATTTCCAAAGTTTAACCACTTATTTCAAATCAAACCAAGTAGGATCAGCTTGCGTCTAGATGCTATATGTAGAAAACAGAGGCAGAATGGTATAGTAAATAGAGATCTGCCCCCAAAGCCAGGAAGATCTGCTTTCAGGTCCCATTTCTGATGCATACTTGCTATGTGTTCCTAGGCAATTCATTTAATTTCTCATTGCTCCAAATAGCTCTGTGGCCTATAAATTGCAGAGAAGAGCCTTAGCAAAGGAAAATTCATTATCTAAGAATTCTCTACACCAGAGAAATCACTTCTATCCTCAATCCCTCACCCCCACATTTATATAACAAATACAATAATTCAATTAACTTACCATCTTACAGGTACTAGATGACTATATGGATATTAAAGCCACTTATGATAGGTTCTCCTACATACCCCTAGAATTCTCTAGGATTCATGTTTCTTAAACCAAATGGTAGTAATAGATTTTATATATAAAAGAGAAAACAAAATTTCATCATGAAATCTACGTGCAATGCATTCTTGGAATTGATTAGTATTTGGGTTGGTGGAGATGTTTTAAAGTCATCTCAAATATATTTATGAAAATGGTGTTGGAAGATGGATGTAGATGATCATTCTAAACTTCTTTTGGAGGAAGGAATTAATAATAATAAAAACTATCATGGATATAGTACCTACTATGTGCCAAGCACTTTAGAATTGTTATCTCATCTGATCCCCATAACAACCTTGAAAGGTAGGTACTATTATTGTTCCCATTTTACAGATGAAAAAACTGAAGCAAATAGGGATTGAGTGACTTGCCCAGGTTCACAAAGTGTCTAATACGGAATTCAAAACCAGGTATTGTTGACAGTAGGACCAGCATTTCATGCACAGCACCACCTAGAGTTTGTCCTTTCCTAGATGTTGCTTTACAAATTACTGATGGGCTAAGGTCATTTACCAGACCTGACATAGATTACAGAGAGACATATTTAAGCAGATTTGTCCAAGTGAACCCTTAGAACTTCTCAGGGTGGAACTAAGTATCATATGTGAAGCTCACCTGTCAGTTGGATTTCCATGGGTCAAATACTTAGGATACTTCTGAGGGAAAGGAGTTCATGATCCCTCACAAAATAAAGTAAAAGCTATTAGAAACTGAAATCCATTCCCCTGTCCTCAGTTAACCAACAAGTATTTTAAGTGTGTGCCATGTGCCAAGAACTATGTTAAGCCAATGATACAAAGATAAAAATAAAACGATCCCTTGCCTCAAGGAACTAACATTCTACAGAATAGAGACAATCTGTGTCTGTGTCTGTGTGTGTGTGTGTGTGTGTGTGTGGAGAGAGAGCTATGTACACACATATATGTACACAGATATACACATACACACATATACATATGCATATGCATATTCAAAATAAGCATATCTAAAATAAATATAAATTAATGGGGAATAATAACTAGGAAGGATGGGAAAAGGTCCCTTCTATTAGATAGTATTTGAACTCATCCCTAAAGGAAACATGAGGTACTAAGAGGTCTGGGCAAGGAAGGAATACATTCTAGGCCTAAGTAAAGATATAAGAAGATGGAATGTATCATGTCATGCCTAAAGTAAAGTAAGGAAACCAGCTTGATCAAATTAAGGCATGTAAGAAGAGAAACTGTATATAATAAGGTTAGAAAGGCAAGTCTGAGCCAGGTCATAAAGGGTATTGAATATCAAAAAGAGGAATTTACATTTCATTCTAGAGGTAATAGGCAGAAAACACTAAGTCATTTGGGAACAAGATAATCACTATAGAAGATTTGCCCTACATTACAGGACAATAGCTAGCTAATATCTAATTTTTCTAAGAAAGGAAAATCTGTTAATGTTGCATAATGTCAAAAAAAACTTAGAGGTTTGAAGACTACATGCCTTTATTTTTTCTTTACAAGCAGACCTTTGCTGAGTTTATGTTCTATAAGGGTAGGTATCATGTCTTAGTTAAATTCTGTATAACCTTCCATATCTAGAACAACAGTCTGCACACAACAGGCATTTAATGAACATTGGTGAAATGGAATGGAATAGACTAGAAGGCATGGAATCCAGTGACTTGAGATGTTGGTCTGTGTTTCACAATGACTCTATACTTGGTGCCAGGTCCTTAGATTCTGCCTGTCGGGTTACTAGCCAAAATGCTAAACAGACCAGCACTGATCTAGATACAAGAGAAACTAGCACTTCTCCCTTGACTTGTGCTAGGCAATCTAGAACTCAGCAACAGTTAGCAACAAGAGGGAATTTATGAGTCTGATAGAGCATGACACTTGGAAAGTCTTGGAGCAAAGTGCAAGACCTACTATTTGGGCATCACTAATAGCACATGTGAGTCACAGGGCTACAAATGCTGTAGTGCAAAGAAGAGATAGTGTCTAGTTTCTGGGTTGGAAGCCATGTAACTACATAAATTTTGACCCACAGGTTAATTATATGTGTGTGTATGTGCATGTATATATTTATGTGTGTATATGTGTATATCTGTGTGTATTATATTTCATCCCCATAGAACTGAAACAAGAAAGTTTACTGGGTCTGAAGTCAGAGGACCTGGGTTCAAATCCTACTGACCTTGAGCAGATCACTTAGTCTATCTGTACCTCATTTGTTCATATGTAAAATGAGAGGATTGAACTAGATAATATCCATGATTCACCCTAATGAAGCACTTTGCTCACAAGGCCTACTTGAGAGACAGTGTAATAGAGTAAAAATCATACTGGATTTATAAACAAAAACAGAACTCTGCAACTTACCATCTGTGTAACCATGCGTATGTTACTGATCTCCTCTAAGCTTTAATTTCTCAGCTGTAAATAAGGAATTCAGACAGAATGGCTTCTCAGGGCCTCTTATCTCTAAATCTTTGAACTTATGGTCCTTGTAGGGTAGACATTACAAACATTCCTTTGAGACTTTCCTAAATCATATCCTATCAATACCAGTATCCACTCTACCAAGCAAATCACAATCAAGACATGCCTATGTATCCCATACTACCTTTTTTCCATCTTTTCATAAATCTTCCATAGGAAATTCATCTAATGTCCTGGAGCTGCTTTAAAACTCTTGATTTTATGGGAGGACGTGTGTTGGTAAATATTTAACAACCATCTCTCTAAATGTATATATGACATTTTAAGTTTAGTCTACATTATTAAATCTAGTCAATCAACAGAAAAATAAATCAATCCCAGACCTGTAGCATTTGCCAATTTCCAAGGTATAAATGTTCACAGTGAAAATTATACACCTCTGAACCAACTAACAATACTATATTAGAATCTGCATTTAACAGAAGATAAAATTAAACTCAGAAAGGTGATATGACTTGTCCACAGTCACACATTTATCTAAGTATCAGAGACAGTACTCAAGCACAACCAATTTGACTTCAACCCCAATGCTCTCCAGTCTAATACTAAGGTTCACAGTGAGTAAACAGTGAGATAATTTCCTTTCCAACTCTGAAAATTTTATACATCTATAAAAAATATGGTTCTCTGCCTTTAAAGACCCAAAGTCAATCCTAAAGCCCAATATGGTGATGGCAGTGGTGTTGGTGGCGGTGATGATGCAGACTGGCATTTAAATAACATTTAAAGTTTGTTTCCAATTTGATATAAACAGCTTCCCTGTGAGGGAGGTATTACAGGTATTATAATTATTGCTATTATGCAAATGAGGAAATTGGGGTCTAGAGAATTTAAATGGCCTCTCTATCATTGTACAGCTAGTAAGTGTCAGAGGTAAAATAAGAACCCATATCTTCCTGAACTTCAACATATTTCCTTCTTCCAAACAGAGAAACTCCAAAGTCATGAGTTAAGTATAGTCTTCAGTATTTTGCATCCTTTGGAGGTTAATTTTGGGAGGACACCAGTGGAAATGTCAAAACCAATCATGTTGTCCTCTTTTGCAATGTATCCCCTGTCCTTATTATGGCCTCTGAACACTGTTCATTTAACAAGGGTGCCAGCAGAACAAGAGCAGTGGGAGCATCATTTTCTACTTGGCTTCCCAGACCTGCCAGGCTGATGGATGTGGAAAATGATTAAAAGATACTTTTCTAAATTATTTCAAAGAAATAATTCATAGAAGAGAAAAATCAAAGAGAACCTTTTAATTTGACAATTAATTATTAATAATTGTTTCTTTTCTTTGTCTCTCTCTCTCTTTCTTTTCCTTCCTTCCTTCCTTTTCTTCCTTCCTTCCTTCCTTCCTCCCCTCCTTCCGTCTGCATTTGGTCACAAGCTGGCCAAACTAGCCCCTCAGCCAAAAGGAAAAGAGAAAATTTAGTGTGGGAATTTGTAGTTTGTTTACCTTTTCTAACATCCCTCAGGGCTATGCTTGCCTTCAGAGAACTAGAGAACTCTCCTGATCATCCACAGGCATGGAAGAGGAAAAGGAGATGCTTCCATGGGAACAGAGACAATACAGCATAAATGCAAGATCGGGAGACATGCTTGCCCGCCATAGCTCTGTCATAAACCAATGGTACCATTATGGTCACCAGTGATTTCTTTTACTCTCAGTTTTCCCAACTTAAAATTATGGAGTCAGATTAGAGGACTAATAGTTGAGGGTGGAAAAGATAGTTTATTAGAAGCTGAGGCATTAGTAAATAGGCACTAGGTTCCCTAGAAACCACAGATTAAATCACCATGAAGCATCTATAACTCAGGACTTGCTAGACCCATTGGAGGAAAAGTCTTCCTCTTTCTCACCTATTTTTTTTACCTCATGCCAACATCATTGGCTCACTCTCAAATCCCCTTTCTATGTAGAATCCTTTTAACTGCTATAATAATGACAAAATACTTATATGTATCATCTTTCTGTATCAAAAGATACATGGTTTAACCTTGTGAAATCCCTTATAATCTCTTTCATGTTTACCTATTTATGCTTCTCTTGAGTCTTGTATTTGAAAGTTAGATTTTCTATTTAGATCTTTTTTAAAAAATCAGGAGTGCTTAAAAATCTTCCATTTCATTAAATATCCAGTATTAGCATGGGGATACCATGTAATCTCTTTCTGAACAGTTTTCAGGTCCTCTTACCATCTCTGGCTTCAGAGTTCCTGAAAATGCTGCTTCTTTTGTCACTACCACCTGCCTAGTTCCACCACTGGTGTTTCATCCACATGGTCTCTGGACCAGTCTCCTCATAGAGACTGCTCCATAGAGCTCTCTTTCCAAATTTCTATGTGGTCTTGGGCTAGAAAATGTTGTATTCTTACCTTTTATTAGCTTTGCGACTCCAGAATTCTATTTGAGACATTATTTTAAAGTTATTTGGAAGGGAATTTTGGGAGAGCTTGACTTGGTCCTTCTCCATTCTACCATCTTGGCTGTATTTTAAGGTTCTTCATGCACATCAGATAAATGAAATCAGTTACTTCTCACAATTCTTATCCACAATTTATAGTTGTAGAAACGGAGACTGAGAAAATGTGTATGACATGCCTGGTATCACACAGTTAGTAGATATCAGAGATAATATATGAATACATCCCTTCAGATGCCAAGTCTAATAGCCTAGACAAGGGTGCTATTGTCTCATTTAATTGTTAAAACAGCTGTGAGATAGATAGTATAGGTTACTTTACCCCCAACTTAGTGATAAAAAAAAATTGGTTCAGAAAAATTAAACAAACCATCCATGGTCATACAATTAATAAGCTCTAAACACAGGATTAGAACTTTGGTGTCCCTGAAATTCAAACCAGTATTCAAAAGGTATCATGGCTAAAACAAATGCACCATCAAACAGACAACAGCAGGGATAGGGCCTTCTAATCTGAATGAAACTAGTCCTCAGATAACAGACACAGAAACCACCTTTTTGCTTATACTCAAAGTGGCACAGTGGGTAGAGTACTGGTCCTGGAATCAGGAAAACCTGAATTCAAACCCAGTCTCAGATATTTCCTAGGTGTGTGATCCTGGACAAGTCACTCAACTTCTGTCTGCCTGAGTTTTTCTCATTGATAAAATGGCGTCATAATAGTACCTACCTCCCAGCGTTGTTGCGAAAATTAAATTAGAAGAAAATTGTAAAGCACTTAGCACAGTGCATAGTAAGCTCTATGTAATTGTTAGCTATGTTATCATTAATTAGCTGAGCCTCTCAGAACTTTGTGCTCAGCTAACAGAGCTTTCAAGAATGCAGGGTGGACTTTGAGTCTTATGTAAAAAGTATGTCATTTGAGGGATTAGAAAGTTTAGGTGATTCTCTTGAGGCATTATCATATACACTAACAATTCATCTTCACAACTGTTCCTTTGAAGTTGTAACCTTTGAAATTGTAGTACCATCATCCCAATTTTACAGATGAGAAAAACTGAGACTCAGAGAGTTTACTGATTCTTCCTGTGGTAAAAGATCTAGAAAGTAAGATAATCAGGACTAGAACACTTATCTTGTGACTTTATATACAGCATGAACTCTATTATACCACGTTATTCATTTTAATAATTCAACAAAGTTGTGTATAGAGTGAAGGCCATGGGCTCAGTGTGATAGCAAATAGGGTGAATGCTACCATTGATTTTTTCCAGTGAAGACAACTTGCAAAATGTTTGACCATGGAGAAAGTCTCTAATGCCCTCTGAGCCTCACTGAGGAGAAGGGGAAGTTCAACGGCAGTAATCACTCTCAGATATGGCAGCTCAATATAGCTCACAATCGAACATGCATCTGTGGAACATGGTACCAAATGCTTTGTGAAGAAATGGTAATAAAAAGACCAAAACAATAGTTTCTATCCTCAAAGAGATTACATTCTACTAAGGTGATATGACATCTATACAGATAAGTAAAACAAAGCATATACACAGTAAATAGAATATAATTTGGAGAGAGGGAACAATAAATACTGACGGAAGAATTGGGTAAGATATCTAGTAGGAAGGGGCAATACTTGCATTGAGCCTTGAAGGGAAGGAAGGATAGAGTGATTTCGGAGTCATTTTTCACTAGTCATATTGTTTTGATTCCTGCTGAATGCTTAATAAAATCAGTCACAGTGACATGATTTTAGCTGAATTTCTAATAACATTTATTGATACCATATTTGAGATCAATTCTGTAAATGACCCATGGAGCCACGCATCAAAATTTATTGTACCAGGCAGGTTGTATTTGTTGTTTGCTGCCAATATTGGCAGAGAATTTGATACTTGAAAATCAATAAGAGCGATGTGGTAGAAACATGACTGTGGCATGCCCTATTCATCTCTTTCATTAATGCAGGAAATTAATTACAAGTGGCAGAAATGTAATTCCATATCATTCCCAACCATCTGGCTTTTTGGATCGAAAAATGTCACATTGTATAGGAAGTCAGAATAGACTTGAAATTGGACGACGCAGGGTCAAGCTAGCACACAAGCCACTGATCATCTTTGAGCCTCACAGTCTTCATATTAACTTGGAATACAAGAAGAATGAGAAGAATTATTTGCAATTCATGACATTCCTGTTTTTGCACAGGCTGTCTTTAATGTCTGCTATGCATTCCCTCCTCACACCCATCTCCTAATAGCTCCAGTTTCCTTCAGATTATAATGTCACCTACAAAAGCAGACCTTTCCTGACCCTTATCCAGTACTCCATTCATTCATTCATTCATTCACTCATTCATTCATTCATTCATTCACTCACTCATTCATTCAATGAACATTTATTAATCACTCTGTGCCAGGCATGGTGTCCAAACCCTCTTGACATAGGATTATTCCTTGTCCCACCCCACAAATATGAGCTCCTCAAGAACAAAAACTGTTTCCTGTTTTTGTTACTATTGTTGCAGTTGTTACTGTTACAGCCACAGTTCTTAGCACGGTGCCAGGCATATAGCAGGTATTTAATAAATCACAGTTGTATGGGATTGAGTTATTTGGAGACAAATTGAAATGATGTTGTGAAAAGTTTTGTGTGCCCATAAAGTGTGGCAGAAGAATGCTCGTGGTAACATGGTGAGATCCTAAAAGGCTCTTGTTCGGGAATGACATTACACTGATTGCATCAGTCTTCAGAACATTTCAGCTCCTTTGAAATAAGATCAACCATCATTCGAAAAAGGTCAACTCAACAAGTCACACAGGAAAAACCACATGGATGAAAAATGACAGCTATTCAAACCACAGTGGGCTGTTAGATCTGCCACCCATGGACCTGGTCCATCACAACTGATACCTTGGAAAGAGACTACAGATGGCTAAGGATCTGCAGCTAAGTCATTCAAATTCTATTCCAAAACTATTAAACACCAATGACCCTCCAGGTCCTGATGCTGATGTGGGAGATACAAAGACAAAACAAAATGGTGTTCTATTGGGAAAATCTGACATGGAGGCAGTGTGGTTCAATGGAAAGAGAGGAAATGGGTTCAAATCCTACCTTTGAGGTTTAATGCCTATGTGAGTTTGGGTAAGTTACATGTGTGTGTATTTATATATACACATATATGTATGCATAAATACACATACATATGTACACAGATATGTATACATGTGTGTATACCTATATTGCACATGCCTATATACACATACATGCACATGCATATAAAGGGTATCCCAATAGTATTAGTGCAATTTGAAGCTTTAATAGATTAAAATTGCACTAATATTTTGGGACACCTTACATATGTATGTATTGCATTGGACTATGATGTTCCCATGCAAACACACTCATCTCTAAGGAACTATCACCATGCTCCCCTCCCCCACTTTATTTCAAATTAAAATCTTTTTGTCTGTATCTTTAGAGTTTCATTCTTGACAGTTTTCCTACCATTTTAAACTGATAAGGTGTAAGGGTTATGGGATTTAAAGATCTTCTATGCCCCATTGGACTTGCTGACGTAACAGGAAGGAGTGGAGCAGAAGCCAAGCTAGAGTTCCTGCAGTGACTGGCAGCAGCAGCGGTAGCAGCCGAGGTGGAGGTAGAGGTGGAGGCGGAGGCACGAACCACTTTTTATGAATCAGCCAGAATGTCTACTAAGGACTCCTGCTGAGGACTGCCAGGGACCAGAATTGCGGGGGAACCTGAACTGCTGGAAGCATGCTTCCTGGATGCTGAGCATTTGCTGTGAGTGGGGAGAGGAGGACCTTTGCCTGAGGTATCCTGTTCTGTTTTAAAGGCTTGAGTATGTGGATGTTTACCACATTAACTACATGTGCCAACTTCATAACTACT
Source organism: Petaurus breviceps papuanus (assembly GCF_028583685.1). Lineage (NCBI taxonomy): Eukaryota > Metazoa > Chordata > Mammalia > Diprotodontia > Petauridae > Petaurus > Petaurus breviceps. The sequence continues at coordinate 1,749,516 of NW_027185697.1, read as the reverse complement.
GTGATGGCTTTAACTTTCTGGTTTTGAGACTCAGTTATCTGATATTTTTAATAAATGTTCTAGCTTTATTTCCATATAGAGAGCCTGTTATAATATGTGATTAATAACCACATCAGCATATTTATAATTGCCATAGGCATTGTGAATATTGCATTGTTGATACATAAGGTATTCAATCATGTCTATATCCTTTCTAGGAATTTGATCAATTCTGCCCTTCCCTTCCTTCATCTTAAGAGGTGGATATTAAACTACACCAAGAATTCCTCTCCTTCATTCTCATGAGGAACATAATTGGGAGAACATGTTTTGTTTTTTTTTGGAGGGGGGAAGGCAAGGCAATTAGGGTTAAGTGACTTTCCCAAGGTCACACAGCTCGTGTGTCAAGTGTCTGAGGCCAAATTTGAACTCAGGTCCTCGTGACTCTAGGGTCAGTGCTCTATTAGCTGTTCCAGCTAGCTGCTCCTGGGGGGGGGGGGGGGGAGGTACTTCTACCCCCAATGTCTCTACCACTTCTCTTTCAGAAAACTGTTCTTTAAGAATTGGAATTGTCTAGAATGATATTTCCCTTCCCTTTTCCTCTTTTGGAGGGATAAAATTATGATGACACCAAGAAGAAAATATATAACAGCTATACTTTAAGAAGAGAAAGAACTTCTATAGATGTCAGAGAATTGAAAGTATTCAGCACTACCATATCAAACTCCTATACCATGGAGAAAATTTATTTTCCAAAGTCCTTATCTAAATCCTCCTTCTGTTGGATAGCCTATAGTATACTAATATAATAAGATAGTTTGTATTTTTCCATACATTAATTTTACCCAAGTATTCTTCAGCTCATTCCCTGAAAACCATTTCTACTTCCATGTCTGTTGAAGCACCTTTTCATTGCTTTTTTTCTTTTTTAAAATTTTTTGTTTTTTATTAATTTGTTTACTTTTAGTTTACAAGATTCATTTCCAAAATTTCCTGAGTTTCAAATTTTCTCTCCCTCCCCCCCCATGGCAGCATACAATCAAGTACAGTATCTGCAAATACTTTCACATGAGACATTAGTCAGGTTATAAAGAAGGGTTGCAATGGATGGAATGAACAATGAGAAAGAGGAAACAAAACCAAACAAGAAAATGAAAAAGACCAGGTAGTTTTCTTCAATCTGGATTCCAACTCAGTTCTTTCTCTGGATGTAGACATCTCTCTCCATCATGAGACTTTTGGGGTTGACTTATAGCCCTGAATTGCTGAGAAGAGTCCAGTCTATCAAAGTTGGTCAGCACACATATTCATTGCTTTTTTTTCAAATCTTCTTTGAGACCCCACCATCTAACCTGAGGATTTCACTTTATATTACCCCCCCCCACCAAAAAAATAGGCCATTCACCAAGAGTTGCCTCTTCTCCCAAATTAGTCATATTTCTTCTCCCACTATCTCCTTCTTCATACCTATCTCACATGCAATGACCTTGTACCATGGCAAGCCAAACCATTCCATAAGAACTTTTGGTCCTGCCCTGTTCCCTTGCACTGACTACACTGCAGCCTGGAAAGCTCTCCTTCCTCATCTCTAACTACTTGTTTCTTTAAAGGCTGAATTCAAAATTACCTACTACAGGCCTTTCCTGGTCACCCTATTGCCCCTCACTCCTGATCACCCCATTTCCTTCTGAGATGATCTCCATTTACACTGAATGTAACCTCTACTTACCTGATTATTCGCATGCTATCTCATGCCATTAAAATGTAAGCTAGCTGGGGGCAGGGGACCAGGTTTTTGCCCCTTTTTGTATCCCCAGCTTTTAGTGCAGTGTCTGGCACATCCTAAGCACTGAATAAACCGTCGCTCAAAGACTTAGGTATAGGTGTTTCTCCCTCACTATCCTTCCTTTCAATTGGAAATATATTCTCATTAGATTTGTTAGCCTCAAAGCAAATATAAGTCTATGAGCTATTTCTAGATTTTTCCCTTGACTAAGAGTCTAGGTTTTATTTATCATGTTATTATTTATTAAGAAATAGTGCTTATTACTATTATTTATTACATATTTATATTACAGGTTTGGATTTTACACATTTGTATAATACTATAGTTATTAATAATGTATATTTATATTACATATACATTGCACGTTTATGTAACAATTACATAATTCATATATTTCATATTATTACATATTTATATAATATTTACATATTTTCAAATTTTTATATATTGCATATCTATATAATACTGTTTATTAGTGTAAGGTCAACACTTTGTTTTATTTTGCCTCATGACTTGAGATAAAGCAAAGACCTGAGTTTAGGAGTTTACAGGAAATGAATACTCAGGAAGTCAAAATATTACATATTAAATATTTATATAATATAACAATATTAGTTGATGATTTATGTTAAAATATGTTGATGTAATTGTATTATTAATAATATATTATGAATATTAAAGTTATATTATTGCTGATATATTATGTATTACTATATATTATTTCTTGCTATATTTAAAACTACGATTACAAAATCTAAACCCCATTGTTACCCACTGACTTTTTAACCTTATATTCATTTCCCAAATTCTATTTTCATTTTGAATCCCTTCTTCAATCTTCAGTTGTGATGAAAACACCACCTGTGACCAAAGGCTTTACATTTGGCTTGGCTTCATAATCCTTAGCAAAGCTTCTTAGGGTTGTCTTGGTAATAATATTTGTCAGGAATCATGAGAAGTGGGGAATGTCTGTTAGATTTGACAAGTCTCAGGGGGGTCTCTGCCACACCCTGGATTCAGTCCTGCGGAGGAAGGAAGGTGATCTCTCCGTTATTCATGTCAGCTTATGTCTTTGTACCTTCATCATTTGCCACCATCTCTGGAGGAGAGAGTGAGGCTGGGGACTTTGTACAACCCTCTCTCACTTAAATCCAATTCACTTACAAGTCAAGACATCACCTTCCTGATGTCATTTGAGAATGAAAGAAAAACAACAGCTTCTTCTCTCCCAAGTTCCTTTAAAGCTGTATATTTGTACATTCCTATTTTTGTCTTACCCAGCTAGATTGTAAACTTCCGGAAGACTGGGATTGTGTGGGCCTAGCATAGTAAAGGTAATATTTTTGCTGATTAACTGACTGATTGATTGACTGGCTTCCCTCCTCAGAACACTTTCCAGCTTATCAGTCTCCTTCCTAAAATGTGGTAGGAAGGCCAGTGCTTGAGTCCTAAACTGTGTAACCCTAGCTAAATCTCTCAAACTTTCCGCACCTCAGGTAATTCCCAAAGACTATAATTTGCAGAACAGTTGTGTGATAATTATAATTTTTATATTGTTTGATGTTACAGTTATAATGATAGGGCTCCAATATGGAGTCACTTAGGCTAAGTGATCTTAATGCCCATAAAGCATTTAGGCAAAGATGGACAGGTTTGTATTGTTCCATTGTCCTGACCTGCATTAACCCTGTTTCCAGTAGTTAATGCACACACCTTCTGATTGGATCAAATTCCTAGCCAGCTGCAGCTGAGTCACAGCTCTGCTCAAACCCTCTTCCAATTTCAGCTCCCAATAAAAACCCCAAACTGAGCTTCACCCAAACCTGATGTTGATAAGTGATCCCAAGAACTTCACAATATCTGGGCCTGACTAGGAATACCCCCTCCCAGAAACCCATCTGGCCCGGATTACCTCCACCATGCCCATGTTTAAGATTTATAATTTCCTTGCTTTAATCCCAATTGGTTGCCTACCCAAAATTTCTCTTTCCTCTTTGTACCAAGTTTCTTGCAACTGTGGGTATAAGCCCGTGTGAATTTGTGTTTGTGTGTGTGCTATTATTTTGGCTTCCTGAATATTAATTTCTGGTAAACTCCTAAACCTAGGTCTTTATCTCAAGCCATGAGGTGAAATAAAGGGAGGTGTTGATCTTGAACTAGTAGAGATAATTTTCTCATAGGGATTTAGCAGTGAAATCATGGATCTGGTCATTACTTCCTTCTTCTCCCTCCCTCAGCCCCCTCCCCCCCAAATTAATTGGATAAGAAGGTACAGCAGAAAGGGCATTAACTCTGGAGTTAGGGCACCTGGTTCAAAATTCTACTGTGAAACCTAATAAAAATCCCTTAACTTCCCTGCCCCTAAGCTTCCTTATCTGCAAAATAAGGGGGTGGGTAAGATGATCGCTGAGATCCCTAAAAATCTATATCTAAGATACCATGACATTACTGGATTTGATTCTTTCATGGTTTCTCTCCTTTCTCTCTCTCCTCTCCCTCCCTACTCTCCCTCTTCCACATAGGGAATCATACCCTTACCTGTGGGTGCTCTGCCCAAAGGAATGTAAATTTTGATAGCTAAAACCTCAGAGGATATCTTGGGATTTAGTAGTTTGATTTCTTTTCTAAGACCATATCTTAAACCCAAATTACTCTAGATCTCATTGATTGGCCAACAATAGGTCCCAGAGGCTGCAACCCAGCTCAAGCCTCATTTGGTCATTGTTTGGATTCTGATGGCTCAGAGTGAGTGTAACTCCCAATTGTTTCTGTTTTGGCCAGAAACTCTGGGAGTTTTCCCCTCCCAGACTGATTTTTTTTTTCTATATAAAAGAAACCATTTTTTTTTTCTAGTTTCTTATCTAGCCTTAGTCACTGAATGGGTGTTGCCTCTGACAAACTGAGGCCAGGGAAAGACTTTAAAAAGGCCAAGGTCTCCCTAGGTACCCTGGACCATCTGCAATCATCCTGATTTATATCTAACCATTACACGCAGATGGGTAGGTAGGACAGAGTGAGTCTGTCAACTTTGCCCAGCCCTCCCTCACTTAAATCCAATTCAGTTGCAAATCAAGTCACCTTCCTGTGGTCTTGATCCTCTTTTAGAGTGAAGGACACACAACAATCAATTATTTCTTTCCCCAGAAGCCTACAAACTCCTTGAGAACAGATTCCCTAATTTAAAATCCTCTTTCTTTCTTCATCCATACTGGTACTATGTGGGGAATGCAAAAGCACAGTGTAAATCAATTGTGACTGAACTTGAGAAATCATAAGCAAATGAACCGAAAATCCCAGAAAACAAAGCCCCTGTAGCTTAGACTGAAATTCACTTTGAAGCGTTATCTTTCCCTTTTCCTCTGAAGTAAGGAAATGTGTGGAACCCATCAAGGTTATGGCACCAAACAGATGGGTTTCCCTGACATATACTTGACTGGTGCAATGGAATGGATCGAGCATTAATGGCATAATAAGAACTCCGCCATGGGCTACTTGCCATTGACGAAGCAGCAAGGAATGCTACAAGCAGCGGCTAGTGAGAAAGGGAACCTACTATGCATGCTTTATTAGGAAGTTGTGGATCTGTGAGGACTAAAGTGTTATGTGGAGAAGCCAAGTGTTGCCCTCGTCAAAAATAAATAAAACGATTTTCCTGTCTGTGGTTTCTATTGCCAAAGTGTGCTTTAGAAACAGTCACCTTCATATGCACTGCCCTTCATAAAGTCACAGGACAATGAATCTGGGAAACATGGCTGGAGAAATTACAAGAAAAGCTCATTTAAGGGTCCCTGTGCATCATAGTTTTTAGTTGTTTTTTTTTTTTTCTTTAAGCTTTAAAAATGCCCATCTGTGCTATAGTGGAGGGCTGAGAACATGGTACCATGAAAGGGTCAGAATTCTGTAAAAGATATGATTGGGAGGACTGGTGACCCCTCCCCCAACTTAAAATATGCCCTCCTGTGGTCCATCATGGTGCTAGGAATCCCTGCTCTTATAGTCATTTCAAAACATCATGTCATATGGGTATAAAATTCTAGATTTGGCATGAGGAAAACTTGGGTTTGAATCCAAGCAGACACACAAACATCACAAAATGTTATTGTTTTCAGAGACCTTAATAATTCTCTAATCTAACTCATAAACACAAGAAAGATACATTATATCCCATCCAGCAGGGTGGCATGTAGTCTCTGTTTGCAGACCTCTGAGGATGAGGAGCTCACTACCTGGGGAGCCAGACCACTCCATCTGGGTATAGGTCTAAACTCTTAGGAAAGATTGCCTGGCTTGAAGTCTAATTTTGTTCTGCAGCTCCTCTCATTGCTCCCAGTTCTGTCCTCTGTCCTAAGCTTCTTTCAACATTTCTTAAACCCTTTTTCTATATGAAAGTCATTCAGATACTGGAAGAGAGCTATGAAGTCACTCTCAAGTTGTTTTATTTTCTTCTTCATTCTAAACATTCCCAGTTCCCTCAATTGACAACAAACAAGTCCTTGAACCACTCCAGACTTCACACTCCTCATCTGCAAGATGGAATTACTGATAAATAGGACCTACCTCACAGGGTTGCTATGAGAATCCAATGGGACTCTGGAGATAAACTACTTGAACTGCTACCTAAATTAATGTGGAAATCATTGTGTTTAAATTACAATATGAGAAAGGGGTGATAACAACAATTTAAATATAATCTGAACCAGGAAAGCCTGGGTTCAAGTCCCTCTCTCTCTCTCTCTCTCTCTCTCTCTCTCTCTCTCCCTCTCTCTCTCTCTCTCTCTCTCTCCTTCCTCTCCCTTTTCCTCTGCTTCTCCATCTTCCTCTTTCTCTGCCTTTATCTGTGTCTCTCCCTCCCTCCATCCCTGTCTCTCTTTCCATGTGTCTCTCTGCTCATGTCTGTCTCTATCTCTGTCTTTGTCTCTCTCCCTCTGTCTCTCTCCCTCCTTCCCTTTGTCTCTTTCTGTCGCTCTCCATTTCTCTCTGTCTTTGTCTCTGTATCTATCTTTTCTTCTATGTTTCTATCTCTGCCTGTCTCTCTCCCCTTCAATTTTTTTCTTTCCTCCTGATGCCTACAAACACATCCATTCCCCCAGTACTTAAAAATCTTCATGTGATGCTACTATACTGACAAGGTATCATTCTATATCTCTCCCACCTTGGCTAAGCCTATATTTCCTCTACTTTCACTCACTTCTAAACTTTTTTGCAATCTAGCTTTCAACTTTATCATTCAATTGAAACTGTTTGCTCCAAAGTTACTATTGATCTCTCTATTGCAAAACTGAATCATCTTTTATCCATCATCATCCTAGTTGACTTCTGCAGCCTTTGATGGTATTGAAAACTTTCTCATAGATACTAGTAGTGTCAATGCAATATTCACAGCACTGACAGTAACATAAAAATGTTGGCATAGTTCGCAATCACAAACTAGAGCAGACTCTCCATATATACAACAGAAGTAAAACAGATACCAGAAAACCAAATCCCAACACCAGGAAACTGAATCCATAATAACAACATAAAAGTTAATACACCACAATGCAGCAGAGAGCCACACCATCCTTTAGCCTTCCCACAAACCAACACTCACAAGCCTAGCTGTCTCCCTAGGTGCATCCTCTCTCTCCCATCATCTAACTGCTATGACTCCCAGCTTCCTATGCTCTGCTCCACCCTTCAGCAAACTCCTCCCACCACAGGCTCAATGTGATTGCATTCAGTCTATTAGGGGGCAGGGAAGATCTCCAAATTCCCCTAACCTTTTTAAGGGGCAGGGAAGATCTTCAATTTACTTTTATGAGTCCAATATTCTCTTCTCTCCAGATTTTCAAGGTTCTGCTTCCTCCTCTTCCACTTTCAATCTGTTCTTGTTCAGTTCTTTGTTAGATCTTCATCAAAGTCACTACCACTAACTGTCCTGGGTTTTCCTATTTCTTCTTCTTATTATTTTTATTATCTTACTTTATGATCTCATAGTCTCACATAGGGTTCAATTATCATCTCATGAAGATGATTTCCAGATTTATATACCCAACTTTCTCCTTAGCTTCAACTATTCATCACCAACTGACATTTCACAATGGATACCTCATAGATATCTCAAACTCAGGATGTTTAAAACAGAGTTCATTACCTTTCCCCCAAAATCTCTCTCCTCTTCCAAATTTTTCTAATACTGTCCAAGTCACCATGATCCTTCTAATTACCTAGGCTTTCAAATTTGGTGTTATCTTTGAATCCTCACTCACACTCATCCTACAATCTTGTAATTTATATCTTCCCATCTCTTGTGTTTTTTCCCTCCTCTCATTCATTTAAACACCAAGCATAATCCGGGTATCTATCATCTCTTGATTGGACTAATGCAATAGCCTTTTAATGAGTTCCCTTGTTTTAACGTTCTCTCATCCCAAATCCATCCTTCATTCAACCATTAAAGTTATTTTCCTAAAGATAAAGACATCTCATATCACTCTCTTACACAGTAAAATTCAGTGATTTCCTATTACTTTCAGGGCAAAATACAAAATTATCTATTTGCTATTTAAAGATTTTTCTCCCAATGTGATCTCTCACACTTTACTCCCCTCCATACGCTCCATGTTCCAGATGGACTACTTTCTGTTTCTCACACACCACAACACTCCCATCTCTTGACAGAGTATTTTCACAGGTTGGTACCCATACCTAAGCTGCCATCCCTCTTCAGCTCTACCTCTTCATTTCCCTGGGCTCTTTCAAGACTGTTAAAATTCCACCTGCTACAAGTATACAAAGATAAAAATAAAAAAATGTTCTCAAAGAATTTACACACTACTGAGAGACACAGCATATAGACAGATATGTAGACACATCTGAATTAGAGAAAAACAATGGACATTTTGGGTTTAAGGAAAAGTCTGCCAATGGAGCCAGTGCCTTTGTAGGTTGGACCCCAAACCTATTTTAATGTTAATTAATAATCTCCTAATTGTGAGTGGTGCAATATATAATGAGCTGGACCTGGAGTCTAGAAGACCTGGGTTTAAATATAGTCTCAGACATTTACTAGCTGTGTAACCCTGGGCAAGTCACTTAACCTCTATCGGTATCAATTGTAAAGTGGCAATACCCACTTACCTCTGGGGTTTTGTGAGGATAAAATGAGATATTTGCAAAGTGTTCAGCACAGTGTCTGATATACAGTATATGCTTGTTCCCTCCACTCTCTGATGATGATAGATGGTTACAAATCATGGACTGCCTCAATTGATCTAATATAAAACACTTATTAAATGCCTTTGATGTGCCAAGCACAATGAGGCATTAGTGATATCAAGACCAGAATGATTTAGGCCCTTCCCTCAAGAAATACAAGGATTTTAAGAGTGATGGTGGATGCACTCCAGGGAAAAGGAACAATTTCTGCAAAGGTGTGGAGGTGGAAGGTTAAGAGTTAAATCCAGAGAACAGGAAGAAGTCCAGTGTGGCTGGTTCACAGAGCATGTAAAAGGTGATTGTATGAAGTGCTTGGAAAGTTAGTTTGAAGCCAAAGTGAAAAAGGCTTTAAATATCAGAGGAATCTATAATTTATCCTAGAGGCAATAGAGAACTGCTGTGAACGTTTTTGAGAAGGAGAATGACATGATAAGACATTATTTAGGAATATGAAAAGGATGGAATGGGGTGGTAGGAGGGACTAGAAGTTTAGAGACTAATTAGGAAGCTATGAAAGTTGAACTCATATACAGACTACATGAGTAGACAGGTGGAAATGGATGTGAGAGATATTTTAGAAACAGAATCAAAAGATTTGGTAACTGTTAACATTAGGAGAATGAGGAAGAGGAAAGAGCCAAAGGTCTCATTGAGATTGAAAAATTGAATGATTAGAAGGATGGTGGGAACCTCAATAGAAAGAGAATTTGGAGAAGGATTTGGGGGTGGGGATGGTGGGGGTGGGGGAAGAGAGCAGATCATGAGGTCTATTTTGGACATGGTAAGTTTGAAATGCCTAGGGGACATACAGGTGTAGATGGCCATTAGGTACTTAGTGACTTGAAATTGCCTTTGCACAGGTTTTTTTTTTTTTTTGATATCTTGAATACTTTCTCTCTTTATATCATCCTCTTACAATCCCTAGCCTCCTTCAAAGCTTAAGCAGCACTTCCTGAAAGGGATTTTTCCTTATCCCTAGGGATACTTCTTAACATCTCCCCAAATCACCTTTAATTTTCTTCCTGTACATTTTATATCTACTTATATTGCTTGGTCCAGCAGAATGTAAACTTGAGGGTTAGAAAACTTTAATTTTGTCTTTATTCCCAAAGCCTAAGAAAGAGCCAGAAACCTAGGAAGAACTTACTAAATGATTATTGACTTGAATTTAAGAGAGAGATTATCTTTCCAAATGTCCTTCATAGAAGATGTGCCCAGCACTCTAAAGAGTTCTCTCCGGTTACTTTTAGTTGGGCTATCCATCCATAATTGAGAACTCTTCATCGTATTCCACCCACCCCTCACTTACACGTCCTTGGAGACTTCTTTTACTCGTGACACTTGTTGCTGGCTGTGCACTACAACATAAATACACACCCTTGTGGTGTTATGATCTTTGGTATAAACTCTTCTCCATTAAAATAAAGACAATATCTCTCATCAATGCCTTAATTCAAATGTGTTTATCAAATTCATCCCTTTAAAAAAAAGGTGTATATGAAAAATGGGGAGGGGAAGGGAAAAGCTCTTCTTGCCTTGCCTACATACTAATATGGGGTATGGGCAGGGGTAGTATAAGATCCCATTATCCTCTAGGTAGCATTACAAATGTGATGGAGTGAAGTATGCAAAAGGAGGAGAGAATGAACTCTACAGACTCTTCAGGTGTCCTAGGCAGAGATAAAGAGGTTATCCACCAATCTCTCAAGGCCTCTTAATTTGTTCTCTCCACTTGTTCTAGAACTGACAGGGGGGGTTCCTTAGGTCAGCTAACGATTTCTACTCAGCAGAAACCATACAACAGTTTACAGTCTAATCAGGAGCAAGAACATGGAAATATGTAGGAGTATATAACAGGAAGTGGAGCCCAAGGCCAGAAGATGTTTCACTCAGTTCTGATTCTATCCCAGGGCCAATTTGTGGAAAGTTTTAAAATGTATACAAATAAAATTGCAAAGACTCTCTGTGTCATTCAAATGATAACTAATTTTCTTTTAAAGTGCCCAAGAAGTAGCTACTTCTAATTTTCTTCAACAAACATTCATTATACTAAAAGCATTAGACTGGGAACTGGGGTTATCAAAACCAAAATGAAAAGGTCCCTGTCTTCAAGGAATTTGAGTTCTGTTAGGCGAATACAACATATACACAGATAATTAGACAGAAATTTTTGAAAGGAAAGAGTACTAATAACTTAGGAGGGGGTTACTTGGGCCTATGGGTATGAATTGATAGTATTATAAATTTAGAATAACGAATTACTCTTTTCATGACCTGCTGGTCATGACTCAGTTTACTGAGTCAAACTCTAAGAGGATTAGAGTAGGCAATAGTTCCATCTACCTGCTTCCAAAGGTTTTTTTTTAATGACCCCAGATAACATGTAAGGAATTGCCATCATTGAATAGCTCTTGGCTTTATCAAATGGTTGAAACCTTCACTAGAGAGTCAGGGCTTCTTCAGTTTTCATAGGGGGTCCTTACCCCTACTATTAAGAGCTAATCTTAGCTTCTATCCAGTTCCAGGAGAGAAAAACTGAAGAGAAGCAGCATGGCTGATTAGGAGAAGGTCAATAACTTTGTTGTTTTTAATTATAATATCATATTAAAGGTTTACACATTAATCTCTCTCTTATTTTTCATGGTCATGGAAGGTAGAAGAGAGGTGTGCTAGGTAATCAAATAATCTTGTTAACTGAGACTTTCCATATGTATCATATGTGGATTGTGAATTGCTGAAGCATCAGAATGAAACAAAATTGTTTTTAACATCCACCAAAAACACAAGGAACATTAATTAGTCTTTCTTTGAGGATTCAAACAACATTTCAGTATTTCGCAGTGCCTCAGGGTTCCCATTATGAATGTTAGTTATCATTGTACCAGTGAAGCAGAAAAGTTTCCATTAATGGAGATTATTGTTAGTGGAAATGCTAGATAAACCAGATTTTATTGCATCAGTAGAAAGCAAGAAATAAGAATTTTTGCTTTCACTTAGGCGTACTATCCCTCCAGCACTCGTGTGATGATTTGGATAAAATCAGAATTTTGGAGTCAGAAGTGGAAGGGGATATGATGATATGGATGAAACATGATGACAAAAATCACATAATGGGGTAAGGAATTCAGAGATGACCGAATAAAATCCTTACTTGAAAAAAGGTGTGGTCATTCAAGATTTACTCAGAAATCTGCAGTGCAAGGGAGGTCACTAACTGCAACAGGCCAGATCTGAGCATTGGGAAAGTCTTGAGAATCACTGCTAATGCAGAAAACATTTCTTCCTTCCAGTCGCTATGTCTTCTAATTGTCCTTAGGGTCAAAATAAATTTCATTCTTTAGAGACTATGGTGTTATTTCACATTCATTTCGTGTAGAATAATGATGTTGATAACTAACATTTCTATAAAACTGTACAAAAGGTTTCCCATACATTATCTGATTCTATCCTCATAACAACCCTGGGTGGTAGATGTCATTATTATGTCCATTACAGATTAGAAAAATGAGACTGAAGGAGGCTAAATGATTTGCCCAGGATCACACAACCAGAGGCTGGTTTTGAACCAAGATGAGACAGTTACCAAATTAACTAAAATATAAGTCAAGGAAAGGCAAGGCAAGTCATGAAACCATGCTGAGGCTGCTACAAATTTGTGTTACATAGTCTGAACTGGGTTCTCACTACAGCAAGGCAGTTCTTCTATACCTCCCTAATTGATTTACTATCCTGTTCATCACAGATTTTCCTAAACTTTTCATTGCCCCTCAACCCTCCCATGCCTCTCTCTTTCCCCATCTTCTCAGCTAAGAATCTTTCTTCATACTTTACTGAAAAAAAATTTAAAAACAAGCCATTCACTGTGAGCTCCCTCTTCTCCCCTTCTCAACTCATATCACTCAGTGAACTTATGCAATCATCTCCAGCTTCACTTCTTTTTTTTTTTTTTTTTGCCTTTTGGAGGGCAATTTGGGGTTAAGTAACTTGCCCAAGGTTACACAGCTAGTATTTTTGTGTGGGTGTTAAGTGTCTCAGGCTGGAACCGAACTCAGGTCCTCCTGACTCCAGGGCCAGCACTTTACTTACTGCGCCACCTAGCCGCCCGCTTCACCTCTTTCTTAAATGAATAAGTTGTCCTTCTCCTTGCCATGATTAACCTTTCTGCATTCACAAGTGATCCCATTTCATCCAGTCTTCTACAGTGGACTTGGCTCTTCTATCATTCCCACTGTCACTAATATCAATCTCTTTCTGTCTATTGGTTGCTTTCCTACTGCCACAAAACGTGCCCATGTAAACCCCATTCTCAAAAGCCCTCACTTAATCTGTCTTTCCTTGTTACTATTGGCCCCATCTCTCCCTCCCTTTCTTGGCTAAACTCCTTAGACCTTCTACAATCAATGCTTCCTTTCTTCTCTATCTCTTCTTAATTCACTACGATCAGGCTTCTGAACTAGATGGAAACTGTTCTCTGCAAAGTTACCAGTGATCTATAAATGGACAAATATAAAGGCCTTTTGTCAATCCTCATCCTTCTTAGCTTTTATGCAATCTTTGATACTGTCAATGAGTCTCTCTAGATTTTCCTAACATCATTTTCTCTTAATTTTTCTTCAATCTGTCTGACAATCTCCACTAAGTTTCTTTTGCTGAATCTTCATATAAGTCATGCTGGCTAACTGTGGGGATCCCCCAAGTCTCCATTTTGGACCCTCTTCACCCTTCCCTCTATCCTGTTTTGCTTAATGATCATTAACTCAAGGATTTGATTATCAACTCTATGCAAATAATTTTCAGATCCGTATATCCAAACCATAGCCTTTCTCCTAACCTCCAGTCTCACATCTCCAACTGCCTTTTGCACATCTTAAATGGGATGTCCCATAAAAACCTAAATTCAGGGCAGCTAGGTGGCACAGTGAGTAAAGTGCTGGCCCCGGAGTCAGGAGGACCTGAGTTCGGTTCCGGCCTCAGACACTTAACACCCACACAAAAAAACTAGCTGTGTAACCTTGGGCAAATTACTTAACCCCAATTGCCCTCCAAAAGGCAAAAAAAAAAAAAAAACCC